>NW_025729245.1:7500-15000 GCF_021461385.2 Schistocerca piceifrons
CCTGCAGCCTCTGTCGACCATAGCACCCATTCTCCAGTGGCTCTGCCGCACGAAGCCGTGGACCGGCAATGACTCCACCCGCACCCGTTCGTGGACCACCCCAACCGCCAAACGCGCACCTCCAGCGGATGAACGGCGGACGTTTCCCGCACTCGTAAAGTGCAATCCACCCCTATAACTTGCGTTTCATGAAGAGTTATTTCCAATATGCGACATTCCCGCTGTCCCTATACATGAGCCGCGACCTGTACCACTTACGAGCGAGAGACGCGATCGCGTTGCTCACTGTACGGCGTCCGATACCGAGCCATCAGCATGTCGGTCCCCATGCGCGTTGCACTCGCACTCGCACTCGCAAAAACGTGGGGCAAATATATTACGCGGAAGAGTTATAACAGACCGAGCCCCACTGCATGGGGGAGTCTTTGTCACTAATGTACACAGATAGAACATTGTGGACTGGAACCAGATTACCCGTACACACGGCGCTGATTAGTAATCAATGCAGAGCCATCAAACTACAGAAAATATATACAACTGTCCGTATACATGCTGAAAGAGTCTGCCCACAATGGGAACCACACGTCAGCCAGACACTCTGATCACGCACCACTCTCTGCTTCTAACAGGCGCACATACAATATGTAAGCACCAGCATGGAACAACATCCAGTGCATCCTCTCCGCCACATTACACAATCCACACTATCACAACCAGACCAGGAGGTCCATGCGGAAAATAGAATATCCCACCCTTTCGACATCCACCATTGCGCAGATAAGGCACCAACACCCACACATGTCCTATACAACGGTGCACCCAACATCACAATAGTACCTCCTGTCACAGCGCACAAACAATGACATGAGTCAAAGACACAGGTCTGACACAAGCATAGAATTGGAGCGCCGCCTCTAATAAGCCAAAGGTGCATCCTGACGTGACAAATCTCATCATGTCACAAGCATTCACTTACTATAATCACTATCAACGAACCTGCCGCCCCGCCCCCCCCCCCCCCCCACACCTTTCCTTACAACAACGTGTAACCTAACCTAACCCATGTTGTACCTTAACCTAACCCATGTTGTACCTTAACCTAACCCATGTTGTGCCTTAACCTAACCCATGTTGTGCCTTAACCTAACCCATGTTGTCCCCTAACCTAACCCAAGTTGTCCCCTAACCTAACCCATGTTGTCCCTTAACCTAACCCATGTTGTGCCTTAACCTAACCCATGTTGTGCCTTAACCTAACCCATGTTGTCCCCTAACCTAACCCATGTTGTCCCCTAACCTAACCCATGTTGTGCCTTAACCTAACCCATGTGTCCCCTAACCTAACCCATGTTGTGCCTTAACCTAACCCATGTTGTCCCCTAACCTAACCCATGTTGTCCCCTAACCTAACCCATGTTGTCCCCTAACCTAACCCATGTTGTGCCTTAACCTAACCCATGTTGTGCCTTAACCTAACCCATGTTGTCCCCTAACCTAACCCAAGTTGTCCCCTAACCTAACCCATGTTGTCCCCTAACCTAACCCATGTTGTGCCTTAACCTAACCCATGTTGTGCCTTAACCTAACCCATGTTGTGCCTTAACCTAACCCATGTTGTCCCCTAACCTAACCCATGTTGTCCCCTAACCTAACCCATGTTGTGCCTTAACCTAACCCATGTTGTCCCCTAACCTAACCCATGTTGTGCCTTAACCTAACCCATGTTGTCCCCTAACCTAACCCATGTTGTCCCCTAACCTAACCCATGTTGTCCCCTAACCTAACCCATGTTGTGCCTTAACCTAACCCATGTTGTGCCTTAACCTAACCCATGTTGTCCCCTAACCTAACCCATGTTGTCCCCTAACCTAACCCATGTTGTCCCCTAACCTAACCCATGTTGTCCCCTAACCTAACCCATGTTGTCCCCTAACCTAACCCATGTTGTCCCCTAACCTAACCCATGTTGTCCCCCTAACCTAACCCATGTTGTCCCCTAACCTAACCCATGTTGTCCCCTAACCTAACCCATGTTGTCCCCTAACCTAACCCATGTTGTGCCCTAACCTAACCCATGTTGTGCCCTAACCTAACCCATGTTGTGCCCTAACCTAACCCATGTTGTGCCTTAACCTAACCCATGTTGTCCCCTAACCTAACCCATGTTGTCCCCTAACCTAACCCATGTTGTCCCCTAACCTAACCCATGTTGTCCCCTAACCTAACCCATGTTGTCCCCTAACCTAACCCATGTTGTGCCTTAACCTAACCCATGTTGTCCCCTAACCTAACCCATGTTGTCCCCTAACCTAACCCATGTTGTCCCCTAACCTAACCCATGTTGTCCCCTAACCTAACCCATGTTGTCCCCTAACCTAACCCATGTTGTCCCCTAACCTAACCCATGTTGTCCCCTAACCTAACCCATGTTGTCCCCTAACCTAACCCATGTTGTGCCCTAACCTAACCCATGTTGTCCCCTAACCTAACCCATGTTGTGCCTTAACCTAACCCATGTTGTGCCTTAACCTAACCCATGTTGTCCCCTAACCTAACCCATGTTGTCCCCTAACCTAACCCATGTTGTGCCTTAACCTAACCCATGTTGTGCCGTAACCTAACCCATGTTGTGCCTTAACCTAACCCATGTTGTGCCTTAACCTAACCCATGTTGTGCCTTAACCTAACCCATGTTGTGCCTTAACCTAACCCATGTTGTGCCTTAACCTAACCCACGTTGTCCCCTAACGTAACCCACGTTGTCCCCTAACGTAACCCACGTTGTCCCCTAACGTAACCCACGTTGTCCCCTAACGTAACCCACGTTGTCCCCTAACGTAACCCACGTTGTCGCCTATCGTAACCCACGTTGTCGCCTAAACCTGCTCTGTAATTGTTATACGACTCGTTCAATTAGTGTAGTGTTGCCCACCCGCAACCCTCGCAATATAGTTCGCTACTCGCACTGCCCGCTCCCCTGTGTATCGCTTCATGTTAAACACCTTGCAAGTCTTGCTGACTTTCCACATGCTCCTGCTGTACACTGTAATGTGGATGGCAGCAGGGCGTACATGCCGCCCCCCCCCCCCCCCCACCTCTCCCCACGTCCCCACCTTGCCCCCTGCCTTCGCAAGGTGGTTGGTGACAAGTTTGCATGTTCAATGCCCTTCGCATGCGACGTACGCAGGCTACGTTGTGGTGCGGCCTGTGTCAACTGTCCGCTGATGTCGTACGCGTGAACCACAATCTGTACTGCACATTCGTCCTTATGTACTGAATGATACATCGTGGCACATGTGTGACCGTACAACGACTGCGCCCAAAAACGGCGGACCATACAGTGCAAATATTGTGCACGCAGCTACGTGTCGTCTCCCTATGAGAGCTGGATTGCAGTGTGGTACGCCATAGAGACGTGTGGGAGGAACGGACGCCGTGGATGGCGATCAGCATGAGCTGTCTGTTGATGTATTCGGACCTAGTCGTCTCTCCTCACACACCGTGATGGCATGGTGCAGCGCGTTCCATATCTGCGACATGCTACAGAAGCCGGTTGACAGTCGTTCGAGCAATGGACATCGCATACGTACGGGGGCCACCTTCCACGTATTGTCTAGGCGTGCACATTTTGTTGCGTGTATGTGGGCAGACGTAGTGTGGCGTGACACCTGACACAGGCATGCAATAATGGTTGAAGTTGCAAATGGCGATGGACGCCTACGTTTTCTGGTGAAGTTACGCAAATGAAGAAATGGTAACCCGTTGTGGTGCGGTTGTTCTCGCTAGGGGTGAATCGGTGATGGCGACGATAGGTTGAGGTACTAACCGGTTGTTCCAGCGATACCCACCATGCCGACGAAACTGAACGGCATCTGGGTGTGAAGCGATACGCGGCGGTGGCTGGGTGGGACCGTCCCCGGCCGGTGAGGGGGCGCCTCCCGGCGTGCTGGCCGCGCGGTGCGTGGGCGCACGCGCTACAGCCGGCTGGTGGGGGCGGCCAGTGGCAGGCGCGCCGGCCGACGGACGCGGCAGGCGTCGCAGCTGCGCGCCGGCGCACCCTGCGCGCGGCGCCGTGCGGCCAAAGTAGGTCCTCGCGGGCCCGGTGCGAAGCGCGGTGGACATCTGCAGTGTGCTGGTCCGATTGAGGACTGTGTGCGTTGAGGATGCGCCGCCGCCCGGCGCTCGGCGCCGCGACGCCGTCTGCTGCTCGGTCGCCCCAGCGGTTCTCGCTGGTGGTTTGTATCGCAGCTGTGCGGATGTGTTGGCGTGTGCGCTGTGCTGGGAGAGTTCGCTTCGGCACCCAAGTGGGGCTTTTGTCCTTCTGTGGCGCTGGCGTTGGAGCTGCCGGTCACCGTAGGTGGCGCGTGTTGTCTCCCGCCGGCAATGCCACGACAGCACGCTCCCGGGCCTCTGTCGGCAGCGGCAAGCTCAGTTGGGAGCACGGGTGGTCGCACCGAAAGCGTCTACTCGCCTAACTCCGGGCGATTGCGCCTCTCTCGAACCCGACCAAGTACTTGGGACGGCGCTGCGCGCCGCCGGGACCTGAGAGGGTTTCGAGGTGTATTGTGCAGGGGAGCTCAGCCTCCTCCTGTTTGCAGAATGATTGAGCGGACGCTTGCGTGTTCGCGCGGGCCCCCGGGACACACTCCCGGGCGGCCGGCTGCTCAGCTCTAGTTGACGCAGCTCCCTGGTTGATCCTGCCAGTAGTCATATGCTTGTCTCAAAGATTAAGCCATGCATGTCTCAGTACAAGCCGCATTAAGGTGAAACCGCGAATGGCTCATTAAATCAGTTATGGTTCCTTAGATCGTACCCACGTTACTTGGATAACTGTGGTAATTCTAGAGCTAATACATGCAAACAGAGTCCCGACCAGAGATGGAAGGGACGCTTTTATTAGATCAAAACCAATCGGTCGGCTCGTCCGGTCCGTTTGCCTTGGTGACTCTGAATAACTTTGGGCTGATCGCACGGTCCTCGTACCGGCGACGCATCTTTCAAATGTCTGCCTTATCAACTGTCGATGGTAGGTTCTGCGCCTACCATGGTTGTAACGGGTAACGGGGAATCAGGGTTCGATTCCGGAGAGGGAGCCTGAGAAACGGCTACCACATCCAAGGAAGGCAGCAGGCGCGCAAATTACCCACTCCCGGCACGGGGAGGTAGTGACGAAAAATAACGATACGGGACTCATCCGAGGCCCCGTAATCGGAATGAGTACACTTTAAATCCTTTAACGAGTATCTATTGGAGGGCAAGTCTGGTGCCAGCAGCCGCGGTAATTCCAGCTCCAATAGCGTATATTAAAGTTGTTGCGGTTAAAAAGCTCGTAGTTGGATTTGTGTCCCACGCTGTTGGTTCACCGCCCGTCGGTGTTTAACTGGCATGTATCGTGGGACGTCCTGCCGGTGGGGCGAGCCGAAGGCGTGCGACCGCCCCGTGCGTGCTCGTGCGTCCCGAGGCGGACCCCGTTGAAATCCTACCAGGGTGCTCTTTATTGAGTGTCTCGGTGGGCCGGCACGTTTACTTTGAACAAATTAGAGTGCTTAAAGCAGGCAAGCCCGCCTGAATACTGTGTGCATGGAATAATGGAATAGGACCTCGGTTCTATTTTGTTGGTTTTCGGAACCCGAGGTAATGATTAATAGGGACAGGCGGGGGCATTCGTATTGCGACGTTAGAGGTGAAATTCTTGGATCGTCGCAAGACGAACAGAAGCGAAAGCATTTGCCAAGTATGTTTTCATTAATCAAGAACGAAAGTTAGAGGTTCGAAGGCGATCAGATACCGCCCTAGTTCTAACCATAAACGATGCCAGCCAGCGATCCGCCGCAGTTCCTCCGATGACTCGGCGGGCAGCCTCCGGGAAACCAAAGCTTTTGGGTTCCGGGGGAAGTATGGTTGCAAAGCTGAAACTTAAAGGAATTGACGGAAGGGCACCACCAGGAGTGGAGCCTGCGGCTTAATTTGACTCAACACGGGAAACCTCACCAGGCCCGGACACCGGAAGGATTGACAGATTGATAGCTCTTTCTTGATTCGGTGGGTGGTGGTGCATGGCCGTTCTTAGTTGGTGGAGCGATTTGTCTGGTTAATTCCGATAACGAACGAGACTCTAGCCTGCTAACTAGTCGCGTGACATCCTTCGTGCTGTCAGCGATTACTTTTCTTCTTAGAGGGACAGGCGGCTTCTAGCCGCACGAGATTGAGCAATAACAGGTCTGTGATGCCCTTAGATGTTCTGGGCCGCACGCGCGCTACACTGAAGGAATCAGCGTGTCTTCCTAGGCCGAAAGGTCGGGGTAACCCGCTGAACCTCCTTCGTGCTAGGGATTGGGGCTTGCAATTGTTCCCCATGAACGAGGAATTCCCAGTAAGCGCGAGTCATAAGCTCGCGTTGATTACGTCCCTGCCCTTTGTACACACCGCCCGTCGCTACTACCGATTGAATGATTTAGTGAGGTCTTCGGACTGGTACGCGGCATTGACTCTGTCGTTGCCGATGCTACCGGAAAGATGACCAAACTTGATCATTTAGAGGAAGTAAAAGTCGTAACAAGGTTTCCGTAGGTGAACCTGCGGAAGGATCATTACCGACTAGACTGCATGTCTTTCGATGTGCGTGTCGTGTCGCGCAACACGCTACCTGTACGGCTCGCAGTAGCCGTGCGCCGCGTGCGGAACCACGCGTGCCTCTCAAAACTAGCGGCAATGTTGTGTGGTACGAGCGCTGAAGCGCTGGAGCGGCTGGCCTGCGGCACCTGGCGCCTGGCGCCGGTTTTGAATGACTTTCGCCCGAGTGCCTGTCCGCTCCGGTGTGGAGCCGTACGACGCCCGTCGGCCGTGAGGCCGTTGGACACAGAACGCTGGAACAGGGGCCGCCACACGCCTCACTCCCGCCTATGCGACCGTCTCGAAAGAGACGGCGGAAACTTGAGAAAAGATCACCCAGGACGGTGGATCACTCGGCTCGTGGGTCGATGAAGAACGCAGCAAATTGCGCGTCGACATGTGAACTGCAGGACACATGAACATCGACGTTTCGAACGCACATTGCGGTCCATGGATTCCGTTCCCGGGCCACGTCTGGCTGAGGGTCGGCTACGTATACTGAAGCGCGCGGCGTTTGCCCCGCTTCGCAGACCTGGGAGTGTCGCGGCCGCCTGTGGGGCCGGCCGCGTCTCCTCAAACGTGCGATGCGCGCCCGTCGCCTGGCGGTTCGCATACCGGTACTTTCTCGGTAGCGTGCACAGCCGGCTGGCGGTGTGGCGTGCGACACCTCGTACAACGACCTCAGAGCAGGCGAGACTACCCGCTGAATTTAAGCATATTACTAAGCGGAGGAAAAGAAACTAACAAGGATTCCCCCAGTAGCGGCGAGCGAACAGGGAAGAGTCCAGCACCGAACCCCGCAGGCTGCCGCCTGTCGTGGCATGTGGTGTTTGGGAGGGTCCACTACCCCGACGCCTCGCGCCGAGCCCAAGTCCAACTTGAATGAGG
>NW_025729245.1:20000-27500 GCF_021461385.2 Schistocerca piceifrons
TCGTGGACCACCCCAACCGCCAAACGCGCACCTCCAGCGGATGAACGGCGGACGTTTCCCGCACTCGTAAAGTGCAATCCACCCCTATAACTTGCGTTTCATGAAGAGTTATTTCCAATATGCGACATTCCCGCTGTCCCTATACATGAGCCGCGACCTGTACCACTTACGAGCGAGAGACGCGATCGCGTTGCTCACTGTACGGCGTCCGATACCGAGCCATCAGCATGTCGGTCCCCATGCGCGTTGCACTCGCACTCGCACTCGCAAAAACGTGGGGCAAATATATTACGCGGAAGAGTTATAACAGACCGAGCCCCACTGCATGGGGGGAGTCTTTGTCACTAATGTACACAGATAGAACATTGTGGACTGGAACCAGATTACCCGTACACACGGCGCTGATTAGTAATCAATGCAGAGCCATCAAACTACAGAAAATATATACAACTGTCCGTATACATGCTGAAAGAGTCTGCCCACAATGGGAACCACACGTCAGCCAGACACTCTGATCACGCACCACTCTCTGCTTCTAACAGGCGCACATACAATATGTAAGCACCAGCATGGAACAACATCCAGTGCATCCTCTCCGCCACATTACACAATCCACACTATCACAACCAGACCAGGAGGTCCATGCGGAAAATAGAATATCCCACCCTTTCGACATCCACCATTGCGCAGATAAGGCACCAACACCCACACATGTCCTATACAACGGTGCACCCAACATCACAATAGTACCTCCTGTCACAGCGCACAAACAATGACATGAGTCAAAGACACAGGTCTGACACAAGCATAGAATTGGAGCGCCGCCTCTAATAAGCCAAAGGTGCATCCTGACGTGACAAATCTCATCATGTCACAAGCATTCACTTACTATAATCACTATCAACGAACCTGCCGCCCCGCCCCCCCCCCCCCCCCACACCTTTCCTTACAACAACGTGTAACCTAACCTAACCCATGTTGTACCTTAACCTAACCCATGTTGTACCTTAACCTAACCCATGTTGTGCCTTAACGTAACCCATGTTGTGCCTTAACCTAACCCATGTTGTCCCCTAACCTAACCCAAGTTGTCCCCTAACCTAACCCATGTTGTCCCTTAACCTAACCCATGTTGTGCCTTAACCTAACCCATGTTGTGCCTTAACCTAACCCATGTTGTCCCCTAACCTAACCCATGTTGTCCCCTAACCTAACCCATGTTGTGCCTTAACCTAACCCATGTTGTCCCCTAACCTAACCCATGTTGTGCCTTAACCTAACCCATGTTGTCCCCTAACCTAACCCATGTTGTCCCCTAACCTAACCCATGTTGTCCCCTAACCTAACCCATGTTGTGCCTTAACCTAACCCATGTTGTGCCTTAACCTAACCCATGTTGTCCCCTAACCTAACCCAAGTTGTCCCCTAACCTAACCCATGTTGTCCCCTAACCTAACCCATGTTGTGCCTTAACCTAACCCATGTTGTGCCTTAACCTAACCCATGTTGTGCCTTAACCTAACCCATGTTGTCCCCTAACCTAACCCATGTTGTCCCCTAACCTAACCCATGTTGTGCCTTAACCTAACCCATGTTGTCCCCTAACCTAACCCATGTTGTGCCTTAACCTAACCCATGTTGTCCCCTAACCTAACCCATGTTGTCCCCTAACCTAACCCATGTTGTCCCCTAACCTAACCCATGTTGTGCCTTAACCTAACCCATGTTGTCCCCTAACCTAACCCATGTTGTCCCCTAACCTAACCCATGTTGTCCCCTAACCTAACCCATGTTGTCCCCTAACCTAACCCATGTTGTCCCCTAACCTAACCCATGTTGTCCCCTAACCTAACCCATGTTGTCCCCTAACCTAACCCATGTTGTCCCCTAACCTAACCCATGTTGTCCCCTAACCTAACCCATGTTGTCCCCTAACCTAACCCATGTTGTGCCCTAACCTAACCCATGTTGTGCCCTAACCTAACCCATGTTGTGCCCTAACCTAACCCATGTTGTGCCTTAACCTAACCCATGTTGTCCCCTAACCTAACCCATGTTGTCCCCTAACCTAACCCATGTTGTCCCCTAACCTAACCCATGTTGTCCCCTAACCTAACCCATGTTGTCCCCTAACCTAACCCATGTTGTGCCTTAACCTAACCCATGTTGTCCCCTAACCTAACCCATGTTGTCCCCTAACCTAACCCATGTTGTCCCCTAACCTAACCCATGTTGTCCCCTAACCTAACCCATGTTGTCCCCTAACCTAACCCATGTTGTCCCCTAACCTAACCCATGTTGTCCCCTAACCTAACCCATGTTGTCCCCTAACCTAACCCATGTTGTGCCCTAACCTAACCCATGTTGTCCCCTAACCTAACCCATGTTGTGCCTTAACCTAACCCATGTTGTGCCTTAACCTAACCCATGTTGTCCCCTAACCTAACCCATGTTGTCCCCTAACCTAACCCATGTTGTGCCTTAACCTAACCCATGTTGTGCCGTAACCTAACCCATGTTGTGCCTTAACCTAACCCATGTTGTGCCTTAACCTAACCCATGTTGTGCCTTAACCTAACCCATGTTGTGCCTTAACCTAACCCATGTTGTGCCTTAACCTAACCCACGTTGTCCCCTAACGTAACCCACGTTGTCCCCTAACGTAACCCACGTTGTCCCCTAACGTAACCCACGTTGTCCCCTAACGTAACCCACGTTGTCCCCTAACGTAACCCACGTTGTCCCCTAACGTAACCCACGTTGTCCCCTAACGTAACCCACGTTGTCGCCTATCGTAACCCACGTTGTCGCCTAAACCTGCTCTGTAATTGTTATACGACTCGTTCAATTAGTGTAGTGTTGCCCACCCGCAACCCTCGCAATATAGTTCGCTACTCGCACTGCCCGCTCCCCTGTGTATCGCTTCATGTTAAACACCTTGCAAGTCTTGCTGACTTTCCACATGCTCCTGCTGTACACTGTAATGTGGATGGCAGCAGGGCGTACATGCCGCCCCCCCCCCCCCCCACCTCTCCCCACGTCCCCACCTTGCCCCCTGCCTTCGCAAGGTGGTTGGTGACAAGTTTGCATGTTCAATGCCCTTCGCATGCGACGTACGCAGGCTACGTTGTGGTGCGGCCTGTGTCAACTGTCCGCTGATGTCGTACGCGTGAACCACAATCTGTACTGCACATTCGTCCTTATGTACTGAATGATACATCGTGGCACATGTGTGACCGTACAACGACTGCGCCCAAAAACGGCGGACCATACAGTGCAAATATTGTGCACGCAGCTACGTGTCGTCTCCCTATGAGAGCTGGATTGCAGTGTGGTACGCCATAGAGACGTGTGGGAGGAACGGACGCCGTGGATGGCGATCAGCATGAGCTGTCTGTTGATGTATTCGGACCTAGTCGTCTCTCCTCACACACCGTGATGGCATGGTGCAGCGCGTTCCATATCTGCGACATGCTACAGAAGCCGGTTGACAGTCGTTCGAGCAATGGACATCGCATACGTACGGGGGCCACCTTCCACGTATTGTCTAGGCGTGCACATTTTGTTGCGTGTATGTGGGCAGACGTAGTGTGGCGTGACACCTGACACAGGCATGCAATAATGGTTGAAGTTGCAAATGGCGATGGACGCCTACGTTTTCTGGTGAAGTTACGCAAATGAAGAAATGGTAACCCGTTGTGGTGCGGTTGTTCTCGCTAGGGGTGAATCGGTGATGGCGACGATAGGTTGAGGTACTAACCGGTTGTTCCAGCGATACCCACCATGCCGACGAAACTGAACGGCATCTGGGTGTGAAGCGATACGCGGCGGTGGCTGGGTGGGACCGTCCCCGGCCGGTGAGGGGGCGCCTCCCGGCGTGCTGGCCGCGCGGTGCGTGGGCGCACGCGCTACAGCCGGCTGGTGGGGGCGGCCAGTGGCAGGCGCGCCGGCCGACGGACGCGGCAGGCGTCGCAGCTGCGCGCCGGCGCACCCTGCGCGCGGCGCCGTGCGGCCAAAGTAGGTCCTCGCGGGCCCGGTGCGAAGCGCGGTGGACATCTGCAGTGTGCTGGTCCGATTGAGGACTGTGTGCGTTGAGGATGCGCCGCCGCCCGGCGCTCGGCGCCGCGACGCCGTCTGCTGCTCGGTCGCCCCAGCGGTTCTCGCTGGTGGTTTGTATCGCAGCTGTGCGGATGTGTTGGCGTGTGCGCTGTGCTGGGAGAGTTCGCTTCGGCACCCAAGTGGGGCTTTTGTCCTTCTGTGGCGCTGGCGTTGGAGCTGCCGGTCACCGTAGGTGGCGCGTGTTGTCTCCCGCCGGCAATGCCACGACAGCACGCTCCCGGGCCTCTGTCGGCAGCGGCAAGCTCAGTTGGGAGCACGGGTGGTCGCACCGAAAGCGTCTACTCGCCTAACTCCGGGCGATTGCGCCTCTCTCGAACCCGACCAAGTACTTGGGACGGCGCTGCGCGCCGCCGGGACCTGAGAGGGTTTCGAGGTGTATTGTGCAGGGGAGCTCAGCCTCCTCCTGTTTGCAGAATGATTGAGCGGACGCTTGCGTGTTCGCGCGGGCCCCCGGGACACACTCCCGGGCGGCCGGCTGCTCAGCTCTAGTTGACGCAGCTCCCTGGTTGATCCTGCCAGTAGTCATATGCTTGTCTCAAAGATTAAGCCATGCATGTCTCAGTACAAGCCGCATTAAGGTGAAACCGCGAATGGCTCATTAAATCAGTTATGGTTCCTTAGATCGTACCCACGTTACTTGGATAACTGTGGTAATTCTAGAGCTAATACATGCAAACAGAGTCCCGACCAGAGATGGAAGGGACGCTTTTATTAGATCAAAACCAATCGGTCGGCTCGTCCGGTCCGTTTGCCTTGGTGACTCTGAATAACTTTGGGCTGATCGCACGGTCCTCGTACCGGCGACGCATCTTTCAAATGTCTGCCTTATCAACTGTCGATGGTAGGTTCTGCGCCTACCATGGTTGTAACGGGTAACGGGGAATCAGGGTTCGATTCCGGAGAGGGAGCCTGAGAAACGGCTACCACATCCAAGGAAGGCAGCAGGCGCGCAAATTACCCACTCCCGGCACGGGGAGGTAGTGACGAAAAATAACGATACGGGACTCATCCGAGGCCCCGTAATCGGAATGAGTACACTTTAAATCCTTTAACGAGTATCTATTGGAGGGCAAGTCTGGTGCCAGCAGCCGCGGTAATTCCAGCTCCAATAGCGTATATTAAAGTTGTTGCGGTTAAAAAGCTCGTAGTTGGATTTGTGTCCCACGCTGTTGGTTCACCGCCCGTCGGTGTTTAACTGGCATGTATCGTGGGACGTCCTGCCGGTGGGGCGAGCCGAAGGCGTGCGACCGCCCCGTGCGTGCTCGTGCGTCCCGAGGCGGACCCCGTTGAAATCCTACCAGGGTGCTCTTTATTGAGTGTCTCGGTGGGCCGGCACGTTTACTTTGAACAAATTAGAGTGCTTAAAGCAGGCAAGCCCGCCTGAATACTGTGTGCATGGAATAATGGAATAGGACCTCGGTTCTATTTTGTTGGTTTTCGGAACCCGAGGTAATGATTAATAGGGACAGGCGGGGGCATTCGTATTGCGACGTTAGAGGTGAAATTCTTGGATCGTCGCAAGACGAACAGAAGCGAAAGCATTTGCCAAGTATGTTTTCATTAATCAAGAACGAAAGTTAGAGGTTCGAAGGCGATCAGATACCGCCCTAGTTCTAACCATAAACGATGCCAGCCAGCGATCCGCCGCAGTTCCTCCGATGACTCGGCGGGCAGCCTCCGGGAAACCAAAGCTTTTGGGTTCCGGGGGAAGTATGGTTGCAAAGCTGAAACTTAAAGGAATTGACGGAAGGGCACCACCAGGAGTGGAGCCTGCGGCTTAATTTGACTCAACACGGGAAACCTCACCAGGCCCGGACACCGGAAGGATTGACAGATTGATAGCTCTTTCTTGATTCGGTGGGTGGTGGTGCATGGCCGTTCTTAGTTGGTGGAGCGATTTGTCTGGTTAATTCCGATAACGAACGAGACTCTAGCCTGCTAACTAGTCGCGTGACATCCTTCGTGCTGTCAGCGATTACTTTTCTTCTTAGAGGGACAGGCGGCTTCTAGCCGCACGAGATTGAGCAATAACAGGTCTGTGATGCCCTTAGATGTTCTGGGCCGCACGCGCGCTACACTGAAGGAATCAGCGTGTCTTCCTAGGCCGAAAGGTCGGGGTAACCCGCTGAACCTCCTTCGTGCTAGGGATTGGGGCTTGCAATTGTTCCCCATGAACGAGGAATTCCCAGTAAGCGCGAGTCATAAGCTCGCGTTGATTACGTCCCTGCCCTTTGTACACACCGCCCGTCGCTACTACCGATTGAATGATTTAGTGAGGTCTTCGGACTGGTACGCGGCATTGACTCTGTCGTTGCCGATGCTACCGGAAAGATGACCAAACTTGATCATTTAGAGGAAGTAAAAGTCGTAACAAGGTTTCCGTAGGTGAACCTGCGGAAGGATCATTACCGACTAGACTGCATGTCTTTCGATGTGCGTGTCGTGTCGCGCAACACGCTACCTGTACGGCTCGCAGTAGCCGTGCGCCGCGTGCGGAACCACGCGTGCCTCTCAAAACTAGCGGCAATGTTGTGTGGTACGAGCGCTGAAGCGCTGGAGCGGCTGGCCTGCGGCACCTGGCGCCGGTTTTGAATGACTTTCGCCCGAGTGCCTGTCCGCTCCGGTGTGGAGCCGTACGACGCCCGTCGGCCGTGAGGCCGTTGGACACAGAACGCTGGAACAGGGGCCGCCACACGCCTCACTCCCGCCTATGCGACCGTCTCGAAAGAGACGGCGGAAACTTGAGAAAAGATCACCCAGGACGGTGGATCACTCGGCTCGTGGGTCGATGAAGAACGCAGCAAATTGCGCGTCGACATGTGAACTGCAGGACACATGAACATCGACGTTTCGAACGCACATTGCGGTCCATGGATTCCGTTCCCGGGCCACGTCTGGCTGAGGGTCGGCTACGTATACTGAAGCGCGCGGCGTTTGCCCCGCTTCGCAGACCTGGGAGTGTCGCGGCCGCCTGTGGGGCCGGCCGCGTCTCCTCAAACGTGCGATGCGCGCCCGTCGCCTGGCGGTTCGCATACCGGTACTTTCTCGGTAGCGTGCACAGCCGGCTGGCGGTGTGGCGTGCGACACCTCGTACAACGACCTCAGAGCAGGCGAGACTACCCGCTGAATTTAAGCATATTACTAAGCGGAGGAAAAGAAACTAACAAGGATTCCCCCAGTAGCGGCGAGCGAACAGGGAAGAGTCCAGCACCGAACCCCGCAGGCTGCCGCCTGTCGTGGCATGTGGTGTTTGGGAGGGTCCACTACCCCGACGCCTCGCGCCGAGCCCAAGTCCAACTTGAATGAGGCCACGGCCCGTAGAGGGTGCCAGGCCCGTAGCGGCCGGTGCGAGCGTCGGCGGGACCTCTCCTTCGAGTCGGG
>NW_025729245.1:32500-37500 GCF_021461385.2 Schistocerca piceifrons
GCAATCCACCCCTATAACTTGCGTTTCATGAAGAGTTATTTCCAATATGCGACATTCCCGCTGTCCCTATACATGAGCCGCGACCTGTACCACTTACGAGCGAGAGACGCGATCGCGTTGCTCACTGTACGGCGTCCGATACCGAGCCATCAGCATGTCGGTCCCCATGCGCGTTGCACTCGCACTCGCACTCGCAAAAACGTGGGGCAAATATATTACGCGGAAGAGTTATAACAGACCGAGCCCCACTGCATGGGGGGAGTCTTTGTCACTAATGTACACAGATAGAACATTGTGGACTGGAACCAGATTACCCGTACACACGGCGCTGATTAGTAATCAATGCAGAGCCATCAAACTACAGAAAATATATACAACTGTCCGTATACATGCTGAAAGAGTCTGCCCACAATGGGAACCACACGTCAGCCAGACACTCTGATCACGCACCACTCTCTGCTTCTAACAGGCGCACATACAATATGTAAGCACCAGCATGGAACAACATCCAGTGCATCCTCTCCGCCACATTACACAATCCACACTATCACAACCAGACCAGGAGGTCCATGCGGAAAATAGAATATCCCACCCTTTCGACATCCACCATTGCGCAGATAAGGCACCAACACCCACACATGTCCTATACAACGGTGCACCCAACATCACAATAGTACCTCCTGTCACAGCGCACAAACAATGACATGAGTCAAAGACACAGGTCTGACACAAGCATAGAATTGGAGCGCCGCCTCTAATAAGCCAAAGGTGCATCCTGACGTGACAAATCTCATCATGTCACAAGCATTCACTTACTATAATCACTATCAACGAACCTGCCGCCCCGCCCCCCCCCCCCCCCCCACACCTTTCCTTACAACAACGTGTAACCTAACCTAACCCATGTTGTACCTTAACCTAACCCATGTTGTACCTTAACCTAACCCATGTTGTGCCTTAACCTAACCCATGTTGTGCCTTAACCTAACCCATGTTGTCCCCTAACCTAACCCAAGTTGTCCCCTAACCTAACCCATGTTGTCCCTTAACCTAACCCATGTTGTGCCTTAACCTAACCCATGTTGTGCCTTAACCTAACCCATGTTGTCCCCTAACCTAACCCATGTTGTCCCCTAACCTAACCCATGTTGTGCCTTAACCTAACCCATGTTGTCCCCTAACCTAACCCATGTTGTGCCTTAACCTAACCCATGTTGTCCCCTAACCTAACCCATGTTGTCCCCTAACCTAACCCATGTTGTCCCCTAACCTAACCCATGTTGTGCCTTAACCTAACCCATGTTGTGCCTTAACCTAACCCATGTTGTCCCCTAACCTAACCCAAGTTGTCCCCTAACCTAACCCATGTTGTCCCCTAACCTAACCCATGTTGTGCCTTAACCTAACCCATGTTGTGCCTTAACCTAACCCATGTTGTGCCTTAACCTAACCCATGTTGTCCCCTAACCTAACCCATGTTGTCCCCTAACCTAACCCATGTTGTGCCTTAACCTAACCCATGTTGTCCCCTAACCTAACCCATGTTGTGCCTTAACCTAACCCATGTTGTCCCCTAACCTAACCCATGTTGTCCCCTAACCTAACCCATGTTGTCCCCTAACCTAACCCATGTTGTGCCTTAACCTAACCCATGTTGTGCCTTAACCTAACCCATGTTGTCCCCTAACCTAACCCATGTTGTCCCCTAACCTAACCCATGTTGTCCCCTAACCTAACCCATGTTGTCCCCTAACCTAACCCATGTTGTCCCCTAACCTAACCCATGTTGTCCCCTAACCTAACCCATGTTGTCCCCTAACCTAACCCATGTTGTCCCCTAACCTAACCCATGTTGTCCCCTAACCTAACCCATGTTGTCCCCTAACCTAACCCATGTTGTGCCCTAACCTAACCCATGTTGTGCCCTAACCTAACCCATGTTGTGCCCTAACCTAACCCATGTTGTGCCTTAACCTAACCCATGTTGTCCCCTAACCTAACCCATGTTGTCCCCTAACCTAACCCATGTTGTCCCCTAACCTAACCCATGTTGTCCCCTAACCTAACCCATGTTGTCCCCTAACCTAACCCATGTTGTGCCTTAACCTAACCCATGTTGTCCCCTAACCTAACCCATGTTGTCCCCTAACCTAACCCATGTTGTCCCCTAACCTAACCCATGTTGTCCCCTAACCTAACCCATGTTGTCCCCTAACCTAACCCATGTTGTCCCCTAACCTAACCCATGTTGTCCCCTAACCTAACCCATGTTGTCCCCTAACCTAACCCATGTTGTGCCCTAACCTAACCCATGTTGTCCCCTAACCTAACCCATGTTGTGCCTTAACCTAACCCATGTTGTGCCTTAACCTAACCCATGTTGTCCCCTAACCTAACCCATGTTGTCCCCTAACCTAACCCATGTTGTGCCTTAACCTAACCCATGTTGTGCCGTAACCTAACCCATGTTGTGCCTTAACCTAACCCATGTTGTGCCTTAACCTAACCCATGTTGTGCCTTAACCTAACCCATGTTGTGCCTTAACCTAACCCATGTTGTGCCTTAACCTAACCCACGTTGTCCCCTAACGTAACCCACGTTGTCCCCTAACGTAACCCACGTTGTCCCCTAACGTAACCCACGTTGTCCCCTAACGTAACCCACGTTGTCCCCTAACGTAACCCACGTTGTCCCCTAACGTAACCCACGTTGTCCCTAACGTAACCCACGTTGTCGCCTATCGTAACCCACGTTGTCGCCTAAACCTGCTCTGTAATTGTTATACGACTCGTTCAATTAGTGTAGTGTTGCCCACCCGCAACCCTCGCAATATAGTTCGCTACTCGCACTGCCCGCTCCCCTGTGTATCGCTTCATGTTAAACACCTTGCAAGTCTTGCTGACTTTCCACATGCTCCTGCTGTACACTGTAATGTGGATGGCAGCAGGGCGTACATGCCGCCCCCCCCCCCCCCCCACCTCTCCCCACGTCCCCACCTTGCCCCCTGCCTTCGCAAGGTGGTTGGTGACAAGTTTGCATGTTCAATGCCCTTCGCATGCGACGTACGCAGGCTACGTTGTGGTGCGGCCTGTGTCAACTGTCCGCTGATGTCGTACGCGTGAACCACAATCTGTACTGCACATTCGTCCTTATGTACTGAATGATACATCGTGGCACATGTGTGACCGTACAACGACTGCGCCCAAAAACGGCGGACCATACAGTGCAAATATTGTGCACGCAGCTACGTGTCGTCTCCCTATGAGAGCTGGATTGCAGTGTGGTACGCCATAGAGACGTGTGGGAGGAACGGACGCCGTGGATGGCGATCAGCATGAGCTGTCTGTTGATGTATTCGGACCTAGTCGTCTCTCCTCACACACCGTGATGGCATGGTGCAGCGCGTTCCATATCTGCGACATGCTACAGAAGCCGGTTGACAGTCGTTCGAGCAATGGACATCGCATACGTACGGGGGCCACCTTCCACGTATTGTCTAGGCGTGCACATTTTGTTGCGTGTATGTGGGCAGACGTAGTGTGGCGTGACACCTGACACAGGCATGCAATAATGGTTGAAGTTGCAAATGGCGATGGACGCCTACGTTTTCTGGTGAAGTTACGCAAATGAAGAAATGGTAACCCGTTGTGGTGCGGTTGTTCTCGCTAGGGGTGAATCGGTGATGGCGACGATAGGTTGAGGTACTAACCGGTTGTTCCAGCGATACCCACCATGCCGACGAAACTGAACGGCATCTGGGTGTGAAGCGATACGCGGCGGTGGCTGGGTGGGACCGTCCCCGGCCGGTGAGGGGGCGCCTCCCGGCGTGCTGGCCGCGCGGTGCGTGGGCGCACGCGCTACAGCCGGCTGGTGGGGGCGGCCAGTGGCAGGCGCGCCGGCCGACGGACGCGGCAGGCGTCGCAGCTGCGCGCCGGCGCACCCTGCGCGCGGCGCCGTGCGGCCAAAGTAGGTCCTCGCGGGCCCGGTGCGAAGCGCGGTGGACATCTGCAGTGTGCTGGTCCGATTGAGGACTGTGTGCGTTGAGGATGCGCCGCCGCCCGGCGCTCGGCGCCGCGACGCCGTCTGCTGCTCGGTCGCCCCAGCGGTTCTCGCTGGTGGTTTGTATCGCAGCTGTGCGGATGTGTTGGCGTGTGCGCTGTGCTGGGAGAGTTCGCTTCGGCACCCAAGTGGGGCTTTTGTCCTTCTGTGGCGCTGGCGTTGGAGCTGCCGGTCACCGTAGGTGGCGCGTGTTGTCTCCCGCCGGCAATGCCACGACAGCACGCTCCCGGGCCTCTGTCGGCAGCGGCAAGCTCAGTTGGGAGCACGGGTGGTCGCACCGAAAGCGTCTACTCGCCTAACTCCGGGCGATTGCGCCTCTCTCGAACCCGACCAAGTACTTGGGACGGCGCTGCGCGCCGCCGGGACCTGAGAGGGTTTCGAGGTGTATTGTGCAGGGGAGCTCAGCCTCCTCCTGTTTGCAGAATGATTGAGCGGACGCTTGCGTGTTCGCGCGGGCCCCCGGGACACACTCCCGGGCGGCCGGCTGCTCAGCTCTAGTTGACGCAGCTCCCTGGTTGATCCTGCCAGTAGTCATATGCTTGTCTCAAAGATTAAGCCATGCATGTCTCAGTACAAGCCGCATTAAGGTGAAACCGCGAATGGCTCATTAAATCAGTTATGGTTCCTTAGATCGTACCCACGTTACTTGGATAACTGTGGTAATTCTAGAGCTAATACATGCAAACAGAGTCCCGACCAGAGATGGAAGGGACGCTTTTATTAGATCAAAACCAATCGGTCGGCTCGTCCGGTCCGTTTGCCTTGGTGACTCTGAATAACTTTGGGCTGATCGCACGGTCCTCGTACCGGCGACGCATCTTTCAAATGTCTGCCTTATCAACTGTCGATGGTAGGTTCTGCGCCTACCATGGTTGTAACGGGTAACGGGGAATCAGGGTTCGATTCCGGAGAGGGAGCCTGAGAAACGGCTACCACATCC
>NW_025729246.1:0-39438 GCF_021461385.2 Schistocerca piceifrons
GAACTGCCATCTAAAACCAAACTGCGTAAAATGCGGCAAACAGCACGCGACCGCTACCTGCACCAAGAAACGGGTAGAAAAACCAAAATGCTACAACTGTCAGGGAGAGCATACTGCAAATTTCAAAAAATGCCCAGTTTACCTAGAAATTCTCAAGAAAAGGGAGGAGAGGAAAAACGCCTCCACCACAGCCACGAATCAAACTAAACAACCACCAGTACCTGCGATGACCGGGAAAAGCTGGCCAAATCTATGGCGCCGACAAACCATGACAAATCAAAATCCGGCAAACGCACCGACTTCAGCGGCCCAGAACGAGGCACCAACCGCGCAAGACGGAGGAGCCAACACCCCCTTCCCTGGAATCGCAAGCCTGGGAACAGATGTAAAAGAAATTCTCGGCCTCATCAATCAGTTCAACGTCCCAAAAATACTGGAACAATTCAGAACACAGCAGCCCAGCTAAGGCAAGCTGCTGATCCGATCTCAAAATTCACGATTATATGCCATGCAGTTGTCAGTCTTCTCGGGCCTTAATCAAAGAAGCACAATCATGACTTGGAATGCCAATGGCATTCTATTTCAAAGGAATACCCTCCAAGAATTCCTTGACTCATACAACGTTGGTGTGGCACTAATTACAGAAACGCACCTAACACCAGATGATAAATTTAAAGTACGGAACTACACAATGTACAGAACTGACAGGCCAAACCGGCAAGGGGGCGGTACAGCCGTGTTAGTCAAAAACAGATTGCCGCACAGAAGACTAAACACGCCAAGACTCAGACGAGCAGAAGCCACAGCAGTAGAAACGACAATAGAGGGGAAAACAGCCACCCTAATCGCTGTGTACAACCCTCCATGTAAACCAAATATACAACCTGAAGACCTAACTGACCTGACAAACATGGCCGAATATATCATTATAGGTGGGGACTTAAATTCCAAACATGGCACATGGAACTGCAGGGCCACCAACACCAATGGAAGAATACTACGGAAATACCTGGACAACCACAGGAGCCTAACAGTCCTAGCGCCAGACACCCCTACTCACTTCCCTTACTACTCGACACACAGACCAGACATACTGGACATATTTATATGCAAAAACCTGAGACACCAGGCCACCATTACCGTGGTAAATGATCTGGACTCAGATCATAATCCAGTTTTAATGACATTAGATGACAACCCGGCAAGGCAGTTCGACACCAGAACTATTAAATCGTTTCACACAAACTGGGAAACGTTCAACAACATTGTTCAGGGAAAACACCGGAGATTCCTCAGCTCCACACTAGGAGAGCAATCAACACAGCAGTAGAAAATATCAGCAAAATCATAGTAGAAAGCGGGAAGAAAGCCACTACTGCTATAATCCACACCACCTCCAGAAATGCTCTCCCTCAGCACATCCAAGACTTACTGCAAGAAAAGAAATACCACCGCCAGAGATGGCAAACCCTTAGGGACCCAGCAGACCGAGCCAGAACCGACAGACTCGCCAGACGAGTCAGACGAGAACTTCAGGCCTTTAGAGAAACCACCTGGGGAGATGTTCTACGCGATGCAGACAACAACACCGAAAAGTTCTGGAAACTTGTCAAAACCAGAAAGGGGAAACCAGTTGACAATAAGCCACTCCACGGCAGGAACGGAATCGTTTACGAACCGGAGGATAAGGCTGAAACAATGGCCGACACTCTCGAACTACAATTCACCACGCCAGCAGCTGTGGATGACGAGAGTGATGATCACGAGGAACACGTCATAAGACATGTCAACAGAATACTCAGAACCCCAAGCGACACCACATTTCCACCAGTGGACTCTGAAACAGTCAGAACATGCTTCAGAAACATAGGAAACAAAAAGGCGCCTGGACCAGACAACATCCTACCTCTTCAACTGAAACATCTACCTCAAAACGCACTAGAGTTTCTAACAGCAATCTACAACGCTTGCCTAACCTTGCAGTATTTTCCCATGGCTTGGAAACAAGCTAAGGTGATAACCATACCAAAGCCAAATAAGGACCACCTTTTCCCCAGAACCACAGACCAATTTCCTTACTGAGTTTCTTGGGGAAAGTCCTAGAAAGGTTCATCTACAAGGAGCTCCAGAAATTCAGCACAGAAAACAACATCATCATACAGGAACAGTTCGGCTTCAGGGGTGAACACAGCACCATTCACCAATCGATGAGACTGACTGACGAACTATGCAGAGCTCGAAGTATCAGGCACAGCACAGGGGCAGTCTTCCTTGACATAGAGAAGGCCTTTGATAAGGTCTGGCACCAGGGCCTTATCTACAAGCTCAACCTACAAGGCTGTCCCAAACACATCATTCAAATCCTGGCATCCTTCCTTAGGAACAGAACTTTTTATGTAAGACTATCAGGTGCCCAAAGTAACATCAGACAAATAGAAGCTGGAGTGCCCCAAGGTTCAGTATTGGGCCCAGCTCTCTACTCTCACTATACAAATGACGTACCAAAGCAACCAGGGGGCCACCTGTCACTGTTTGCTGACGACACTGCGGTGTACAGGAGCAGTAAAAACTTACTGTTCATAGCCAGGAAACTCCAGGATCACTTACAATTAATCCAGAACTGGGCTAACCTGTGGAAGATAACCATAAATAGTGCCAAAACACAGGCTATTATGTTCACCCACAGGAGAATGAGCCCAAACATAGCCATTAGATTTAACAACGTAAACTTAGAATGGAATGATCATGTAAAATACTTAGGCATAACATTTGACAAAAGACTGACATTCAGCGAACATGTCACCCAAATCTGTAACAGAGGGTCACAGCACATATGTACATTATACCCCCTCCTCAAAGGAGAAGGACTATCAGTAAATACCAAGTTAAAACTATACAAATCAGTAGTGCTACCATCCATACTATACGGTTCAGAACTCTGGTCACTGGCTTCAAACAAGAACATCAAAAAAGTTCAAGCAGTGCAGAATAGATTCTTGCGCTTGGCACTAAATGCGTCCCGCTATTTGCCAAACAGACACCTGTACCTCTTGGCAAACATCGAGCCAATCTCGCAACTCATCAAAACAAAATCCGAAAAATTCTTTGCCTCAGCCTCCATTTCTAATCATCCAACCATCAGAAACTTAGGAATCATTCCCGACAACCCCACAGCAAAATACCCGAAAATGACGCTCACGCGCCAATTTCACGTCTAAAAATCAAACAATCCGACTAACATTCAGTCATGAAGCACTACTCAATTCATTATCAAACGCATCCCTTATCATCCGACCACTTTATCATGCAACATCACTCATGACGCACTCCAAACCCATCATTCCAATCCCCACATCTCAGACAGAAGGTATGGGCTTCAATCAGTCCCGGTCCTTCGAAACAAATAAGGGGTCCAGAACCCATCCGACATCCCACACGCGGCGGGTGCCACTGTGTGGGGAGACGCTGACTAGAGCGGAGCGCTTGCTACTGGTGTTGCTGCTGCCGTACGTTCGTTCGAGATGCCGCCCAAGACTAGCGGGAAGGCCGCCAAGAAGGCTGGCAAGGCGCAGAAGAACATTTCGAAGGGCGACAAGAAGAAGAAGCGCAAGAGGAAGGAGAGCTATGCCATCTACATCTACAAGGTGCTGAAGCAGGTGCACCCTGACACGGGCATCTCGTCGAAGGCGATGAGCATCATGAACAGCTTCGTGAACGACATTTTCGAGCGCATTGCGGCCGAGGCTTCTCGCCTGGCGCACTACAACAAGCGCTCGACCATCACGTCCCGCGAGATCCAGACCGCTGTGCGGCTGTTGCTGCCTGGCGAGCTGGCCAAGCACGCCGTGAGCGAGGGCACGAAGGCGGTGACCAAGTACACGAGCTCCAAGTAAGGAGGTGGCTCTGGAGTGGAAGGAAGGATGGAGAAGGCTCCTCCGTTGCGAGAGCGGCAAAACGGCCCTTTTCAGGGCCACCAACTTGCCTTTTGCGGGAAGGGCGGAATTGTTGTTGTTGTTGTTTGTGTGGACGGCTGTGATGTATGTGTGCATTTTGATTGTGGGTGGGGGGGGGCGCGTCAAAGCGTGTTGCGGGGGACGGCCACGAGGTTGGTCGCCGTGGCGTGGAATGGTGGCACGCCTCGTTGGAGTGGTTTTGACCCATTGGTGGTGGTGTGTGTGTGTTACCTGTCTGCGAGGGGGGACAGTGCGATCGGCGACTTTTGTGTCACCGTAACGACGGCCGTTTGCGGGTTTGTTTTTTGCACATCATACATGGCGAGGGTGAAATGTGAAATGTTTTTGTTTGGTTTTTTTTTTTTTTGCCGCCCACTATTCCCTTTGCTGTACGCCGAGTTTGACAATGGTGCGACGTAACTGCAGCGTGGAGGTGTGTGAGTGACGTTGAAATTGAACGTGCCATTAAGACGCATTGTTGTTGTATTGTACTGTACGTGTACGGCGACACGCACGATGATGTACCATTCGACTCTGATTTTTGATAGCCGTGTCTGACTGATTGCGTACGACGCACGCACACCGATGTCGTCATTCAAGATGCACGCGTGTCCAGTGCAGTACAGTAAGCGCGACGCTAGACGGCGGCGGCGGCGGCGGCGGCGGCGGCGGCGGTCGTCGTTTGTTTGGCGAATGTCTGTACACGTGTTTGTCTGTGTCCATCCGGTATGTATGTGTTTGTTTGAAAGTGTTTTGTGTGTCGGTGACGTGGTCCGATCCGTCGCCCCCTGAGTAACTGTCGATCGGCGCGATAGACCGGCGTCACGCAACTGAACCGAAGTCTTGGGCACACCCGTCATACTGTTGTACACCGTCGCGCTGAGAACGGTGACGAAAGGTTGACTTTGATCGGTCGAATGTCTGGGCAGAACGTGAGGAATGAGGCAAGAGTGCAAGGAGGGGGGGCAAAAGAGAGAGGAAGGGAAAAAGGGGAGAAACGCATTCGTAGAGCAACGGAACGTTCCCGTGTCGGAGGCGTATTGGAGCCGCACTGAAATGCGTTTAACGGCGGCGCGGCTGCAAGTGTCTGCCGTGGTGAACGTTACCTTTGACGGCTGCATTGGGCTTTGCTTTTGCTTTTGCTTTTGCTTTTGCTTTCGCTTTCGCTTTCGCTTTCCCCTATGTACGTAACGTTTGTTGATATGGTTGTGAGGAAGAGTGTATGACAGTGCCGTGCCGTCCATGTTCGTGTGCCCTCCCATTGTGTGTATGCTATTGTCTGTGTACTTGAATGATGTATGTAGGTGTTAGTGGACATGTTTCACCAGTGGGGGGAAATGGATCGTCGATAGTTGGCGTCACTCTGTCACGGTCGAGATGACGCACCCTCCGTACAGAAAGGTGTCGAGAAAGTGTGTGTGTGTGTGTGCGTCCGTGAATTGGCAGTGTTTGGAGGTGGGCGTGCCCTGCATGTGGCCCGGAAGGCTGTTCGTTTGGCGGTAGTGTTGTGTGGACAGGGGAGGGGCATGCGTAACGCTGCTGGCATGGCATTTCGGGAGATGGGAGGGGGCAAACGAGGAGCGGCGGCCAAAGAAAGGCGGGACGGGGAGGGGCGCGGTGTGGGTGGCTTGCGCCTGTGCTCGGCGTTGTGGTTTGTGCAAAAGAGGAGGAGAAAAACAATGAGTTGCCAGGGAGGGGAGCGGTGTTGTGTTGTGGTTGTCGTGGTGTAGCCGCAGACGCGGCTGTCAGTGAACGTGGCGAGACGGACGGATGCGCGGAGGGGCGGGGGCGGCGCATTTCGCCGGTGCCGTGCCGTGCCGTGCCGTGCCTGACAGCCGCGTGGTCGCTGTGTTGTTGGTGGCGTGGGGGCGAGGAGAGTACCGTACGGGTGTGCTTGTGCGCCGGAAATGGCACACTGCGCCTGCCCGTCTTGGAGGCTGATGGCTGTGGTGTGGAAATGGGGCGCGGTGATGTTGAAGCAGTTGAAGAACAGAAAAGAAACCAAGAAAACGGGAGGCGTGATGCGGCGGTGGTGGTGAGAGCGGGAAAAACAAAACAAACAAAAAAAAAAACAACAAAAAAAGAAGGAAAAACAACAAGAAACAAAAAAGAAAACAAAAAGTCTATCAATATTAGAATGTAAATGGAAATGGAAATGGACCCAGGTATAACCTCCCTGCACAAATAGCAGAGAGTCCGATGATAATAGAAATGTGCCAGAATGTTAACGTCCCTACAAAACAAACCCAACGATAATATTAATGAAAGAATGAACCGTATGTAACATTGCAACAGACATAATGAAACCTGATAAATTGTATAAGGGCAGCAGCGTTGACCTTTGGCCCTGTATTCAGAATAAAAAGAGCCAAAGATCGTCACCCCAATGAAAAAGACACTGAAACACGTATGTAACATAGCAGCGATGGCGAGACATTGTAGCATCTGTGACCAGAGAGTTTGCGCTGGACCGCGCGAGTGTTGCGAGCGGTTCTCAGTCAGTCAGTCAGTCAGTCGGTCGGTCGTTGCGAGTCTGTAGGTCTGTCTAGTTGAGGGCTGTACTCTGTCAGTAGTCGTCGCGTGCAGTACGCTAATAGTCGTCATGCAGAGCGGTCGGTCAGTAGTAGCAGCCGAGTGCGGTTGTGTGATGTAGGCGGTCGGCAACACTGGTCAAGATGGTGAATAAGGTATACTGTTAATTAATATAATCATTAGATAATGAACAATTTTATTTATTGTAATTATTCTCCAACAAGTTCCCCAATAATAATTTTTATTTCAAAAGCATTTTTCAAACATTTAATTTTTTATTGAACTGAAGAGTTCGTTGCACTTCACATTTCATTCCACTTCTTTGAAGAAAAATTTCACTAAAATCACAAAAAAAAAGAGAATATTATTATTTGCAATGCAGTTCCTCCAAGCGCTGCGCAACAAACAAGAGCAGAAATGTGACATCCATTTATTCTGAGGTAAGACTTTAATTCTGATTGTTTTGCACAGGGCCAAAGACCGATATTTCGGTTTAATTGAAGTTTCTTGTCACTGAACGGACTTTTAAATGTTGTGAAGAATTTATATTTGAGTCAGATTGCGAATTTAACATTTTTGTTGCCATTTTCAATACCTCTCATTGTGGGCGAGGTTACAATTAGCGCAATGTCCATTAGCATCCGTAAATAACATTGTCCATTATTTTAAATTTTGCGGGGAGGTTACAACGCACAAAAAAAAAAAAAACAAAACAAAAAATTGCATTTGTATCCGCTCCTCAATTGTAGATACCCCTTACACAGCTGTGTGCAATGAATGAGTGCTGGCTGGTAATTAATTGCACTCCTTGGAGGGAAATGCCATAGGAAGTAGTCTTTAAAAAGTGAATGTTTTTCGTTAAAAGACAAAAGTTACTTTAGAAAAAAGTAATAGTGGGGCTTTTTGTCGTTGAACAAAATAAGTACAATGAACATACGTTATCAGATTTGCGCAAAATGCAGCTTCACACTACCTTTTGATTATAACACAATATACTATACATCGTCCTGAACCGTGACCAGAGTCGCGAGACGAGCAGAGCACGCCGCCGACGCCCGCTCAGTACAACCGTCCACCCGCTACTACTGTCGACCGACTACTACCTCTCCCGACTCGCGCTACAATATATATAACAACTGTTCCTGGCGACCCGGTGCGTGCCACTACTGTCGTCTGGCGCGGTCCAAGCGCCGACTAGCAACGATAAATAACTCTCTGGTCAGACAGAGATGCTGTCATGCCTCGCCATCGCTCTGGTAATGAATACATACGTGTTGCAGCGTGCGTACCACCGGAACACGCAGTGGCGGAGCCAAAGACTGTGTTGTCGAGGTCGAGTGCGAGCGGGAAGAGAGGCAGCGTCGGCACGGAGATGCAAG
The DNA here is from genome assembly GCF_021461385.2 of Schistocerca piceifrons. Taxonomy (NCBI): domain Eukaryota; kingdom Metazoa; phylum Arthropoda; class Insecta; order Orthoptera; family Acrididae; genus Schistocerca; species Schistocerca piceifrons. The sequence continues at coordinate 7,865 of NW_025729246.1, forward strand.
CGAGCGCGAGACGCACGGGGGCTGCGGCGTGGCGCGTTTGCGGTCGGCGCCTTTGGTGGCAACGGCCGGGACAAGCAGCGGTGTATGGTGTGGTGCGGGGCGGACAGGGGCGGCGGTGGACGGGGAGGAGGCGGCGCGACGACGGCATGGGGGCGAAAACGGGACGGGGGACGGCGGATGTTGAGAGGCGTCACGCGCGGACAGGACACAGACACAGAGACACACAGATTGGAAAGGGAGGGTGCGCGGTAATAGTTGGGAATGTGCGTACCGTGCGGGACGGGAGTGGGCGAGGAACACGGTCGTGGCCCCTGTTTTGGGTGCGTGTGATGACGTCGGTGTGTTGTGGGAAGGGAAGGTGCTGTGGCGGCGGCGCGTAATGGGCGTAGGCCGAAAAGAGAAAGGAACGTCGGCAGTGTGTTGGCAAGCGTCGGTTCGACTGCGACGTTGATGGGCAGGGCAGGGCGAGGTTAATGGTGGTAGGAGTAGGCGTGTGGGCGCACAAAATCTGCCGCTGCAGGCGGTGCCGTAACCGCCATGGCGGGAAGGAGAGAGGGCCAAAGAAAGAAAGAAAGAAAGAAAGAAGAAAACAAAAAAAAAAAAAAAAAAGGAGGAGGGGGGGGCGAAAGTGGAGAGGCGGTGGTGTGAGAAGGGCGGGGGCGGAAGGAAGGCAGGAAGGACAAGAGGCGAGGCGACGGCTTGCTTTGTGTATCGGTCGGTCTCTGGCTATGCTTCGTTTTCTGCAGCAGGGTCGGTGCGCGGCGTGGCTCGCGGCAGTGGGAACGCCTGGCGGCTGGACGGCCAGCAATGCGGTTGGATGGGCGGCCACAGCACCGCACCTGTGCCCGAGGAGGAGACGCTGGCGGCGGGCCCTGAGGTGAGGCCGGCTCGGCTCGGCTGGGGCTGTGGATGTGTAGGTGTGCGCCGCTGCTGCAACAACGAGTAAAACGCGAGAAGAAGGGATGGCGGTAGAGAGAGGAAAAAAAAAAGGTCGTGTTGTGTTGATGCGCAGGCAGACGCGTACAGAGAGACGAGCCCGGTCTGCAGCAGGGTGTGGCCGTGCCGAGTGCAGAGCAGCGGCGGCTCGGTTCGGTTCGGCCCGGCCCGGCCCGGCCCGGCGGGCCGCGCTGTTGTCGCGGACGTGAGCGCCCCCTGGCGGGTGGCCGGAGGCGGCGCGGCGTGTTGGACGTGTGGCTGGTGGCAGTGCACAATTTGCGAGTGGCTGGCGGTGTGGTGTGGCGGTTGGCGCGTCGGGCGGCGGAGAGAGAGAGAGAGGGGGAGGAGAGGTATGTGTTGCGGGCGCCCTTTGCTGCGCTGCGTCGTTGCGTGTGCCGTACAGGGCGGGCGCTTGTCGACTGTGTGGGCGGTGTGGCGAATTGGCGTGAAACGGCTGCCGAGAGGTGTGTGGTAGCGAGCCGGTCGGTGTCAGTGCGAAGGGGAATGTGCGTGCGTTTGGCGGTTTCGGTGTGCTTTTTGCGGCGTGAGAGTGGGGAATTAGTGGGGCCGGCTGTTGTGTTGGTTCCTTGTGTCTTGTGTCGCGTAGCTTGATGGCAACGTGGAAGGACGCCGGTTTCGTTTCGAGCCTTGCGTGTGGTTGTCGACGTTGACTGGTTGGCGTGTGCATGTGTGGGTCGCGAGTGCGTTTTTGGCTGGCTGTGTGTGTGTGTGTGTGTGTGTGTGTGTGTGTGTGTGTGTGTGTGTTTTGGGGGGGAAGGGGGAGGCGGTGGTGAAAGTGCAGTCGTTGCCACGGGCGCGTCGTCGGGTGGGGCTGGGGCTGTGCGTCGTGGCGGAAAGGTGGTAGGTTGCGGGAAGCGAGCCCGTCGTTGACGGTGTCGCGTGAGTTGTGACTCGAGTGGGGCGCGGGGCGCGGGACAGGAGCAGCGTGCCGCTGCGTCGTGGTCGTCAGCAGAGGCTGTGCGTGTGCTTGTCCTTTTTGTGGGCGGTTCGTGCGAGGCGTTTTTTGTTTCGTGTTGCCCTAGTTGTTAGTTTATTTTTTTTTTGTGTTTGTTATTTTGAGACGACGACTGGTTGGTGGCGTGCGCGCGAAGTGGCGGTGTGCGCTTCCCGTGTCGTTTTGTTTTTGTTTGGTTTTTTTGTTTTTGTGTGTTTTTTTTTTGCACTGGGCCCCGGGGGGTGGGTGGGTGCGTGTGTGTCGATTGCCGGCTGGCGAAAGGTGCGCCATCGGCGGGGTGGGTCGCCGGCACAAGTAGAGGCGGCGGCGTTGTTGCTGTTGTTGTGTGGTGTTTGTTTTGTTCGGCTGTGTCGGCGAGCTGTGTTGCGGTGCGTGTGAATGGTGGTGCAAAAGTGCTGGCGTTGGGGCTGCGACTGCGACGGCGGCGAGCCGCGGGCGCGCATGATAGTGATGTTGTGAACAGCGGCTGTGTACGGTAGTGGTGTTGTTGTAGCACGACGTGCATCCGGGCCGGCGCGGAAAGCGCAGTTGCGGGCGGTTGCCCTTCGGTGCCAGCCATGTCGCGTGAGCGGCGGGTTGCTCTGGTGTCGACACGTGGTGCTCTGGGTTGTTGTGTGGTGCCCTTTGGCCGGTGGGGGTGGTTCGCGTGTGTCTCGTTCGCGCTCGGTATCTGGTCGTGGTCGTGCTGCTCCCCCGTCTGTCGGCGGTTTTCGACGTCGTCTGTACGTTTTTGTTCGTTTGCGGCGTGCCTGCCGACGTCGTCCCGTCGCGACCTTTCAACCGAAAGTGTGGCGCCCGAAGGTGAACGAACGTAACCCTGACCTCGGCGCTTTACGCTGAGCCGAGCGAACCGAACCTAACCTGTGGTGTGGCGAGGTGAGCTCAGCCTGTGAGCCCCTAACGTCTACGTAAGGTAAGCTGTCCGGCTGACGCCTCACGTTTGAACGCTTTTTTTTAACCTAGCACTGACCCCTTAACCTAACGTGTAACCTAACCTAACCTCTGACGCCTGACGTGTTTGAATGCTTAACCTAAGTTTGACGCTTAACCTAACCCAAGTCCCCTTAACCTAACCCACGTCCACCTAACCCTAACCTAACCTAGACGTGTAAACGTAATGTGTAACGCGTAACGTGTAAGGTCGGCTGTCGTGTGTGCTGACGGCAGATTGGGTTGGTCTGTAGATTCGGATTGCGGTTTGCCTCGGTCGAGGGGTTGGGTCGGAAGCGGCGAGGGGCGGCGGCGCCTGTTGCGCAGGCGGCGTCCGTTTGCGGCGGGCAATTGTTGATAAACGGCTGTGAATGTTGGCGGGCGAGAGGAGGAGGACGGCGCGCGATGTGGCCCGACGGCTGCGGGCCGATCGGGAAACGGCGGGAGGGCGACGGAAGGCGATGGGGCGGCGGAGGCGCGTTTGCACGGCCGTCATCGCCGCACGCCTCGGCTTGTGTGGCTGTGGCGCCGGCCGCGCTGGCCGGGCTGCCGCGGCGACGGTGTGGGAGTTTTGCCGAAGGTTTGGCCATTGTGGCGGGTCGTCGGCTGGGGCTGTGGGGGCGGCATTTGGGCGGGGGCGGCGATTCTCGGCGGGCCGACCCAGGCTGTAGCGCGCGGTAGCTGCAGTTTGGCCGTGGTTTGCGGCGCTGCCGTGGCGACTGGTTGGCGACTGTGGTGTGGCTGTGTGTAGCCCCATCCTCGGTGGTTTGAAAGGCGCGGGCGGTTGTGGCGCAGGTTTGGGGCTGCTCCGCACAGGCTGTCGGACGTTGGGCGGTAGCAAGCGCGGGAGGCGCGGCGCGGCGGCGCGCAGAGTGGCGGCCGCTCTCTCGGCCGTCCGCGCCCGCCCGCGACACTGGCTGGGCCTTGTGATTCTCTGCTCTGCTGCTGTGCTGTGCTTGCGTGCCTGCCTGCCGTCCCGCTCGCTCTCGCTCTCGCTCTCGCTGTGTGTTACGCGCGTCGTCGAAATGGCAGATCAGGCGGCTACGAACGAGACTGCTGCGGCACCCGCCGCCACCGGCACTACGAAGAAGGCCAAGTCTGCGTCGTCTGCGAAGAAGCCGCGCGCCAAGCCTGCGCACCCGCGCACCTCTGAGATGGTGACGGCCGCCATCAAGAGTCTGAAGGAGCGCGGCGGGTCGTCGCTGCAGGCGATCAAGAAGTACATTGCCGCGCACTACAAGCTGGACGCGGAGAAGCTGGCGCCGTTTATCAAGAAGTACCTCAAGTCGGCCGTCGTGGCGGGCGAGCTGGTGCAGACGAAGGGGAAGGGCGCGTCCGGCTCGTTCAAGCTTGCCGGCGCCGGCGGCGGGGGGGCGGCCGAGGGCGGCAAGGCTCGTGCTGGCGGTGCCAAGAAGAAGCGCGCCGCTCCGGCCAGCAAGGAGAAGAAGGGCGCCCGTGCGGCCGGCGCAAAGAAGGCTGGTGGCGTGAAGGCGGCGACCGGTCGGAAGGCGGGCGCCGCCAAGAAGGCGTCTGCGGCGTCGGCCGCTCCCGCGGGTGCGAAGAAGGCGGCTGCGGCCAAGCCGGCCAAGGCCAAGTCGCCGTCGAAGGCGAAGAAGGCCGCCAAGGTTCCGACGAAGAAGCCGAAGGCGCCGCGCCCGAAGAAGGCGACGACGCCGTCTAAGGCGAAGGCTTCGCCCAAGAAGAAGAAGTAGAGTAGAGGAGAAAGAGATGGGAGAAAGGAAGGGTTTGGCGCTTGACTCCGTCGTCCCCACCCCCCGTCGTCGTCTAGTGGCGCGCAAGAGACGCGCGGCCCAAAACGGCCCTTCTCAGGGCCATCAAAGCACGTCGGGGAAGGTTTTGATTGTCGTGTTGCGTTTGGTGTGGGTGTCTGTCTGTCTGGCGTTTCTGTATGCCCGTGGGGATGCTGTTTGCGTGCCGTGGTGGTTGGATTGCGGGGGTCGGTGGCGGGTGTGGGCGGCGGTAGCGGTAAGCGGTGTTGTTGTTGATTGTCGCCGTGTTTGTGGCGGCGGCCGACGGTTGGTTTTCTGTCACGTTGTTTTGTTTGAATACGTTGGTTGGCTTGCCTGCGTTCGTTCTTCTCGGATGTCTGTCTTGTCTAGTCGTGTCTGGTCTTTGTTGTTTTGTTCCTTTGTGTGTGTGTGTGTGTGTTATGTTTTGCAACGGGGGGCACGTTGAGATGTGGAAGGAGTCGGCGGGGATTTCGGTGGCGTGTAGAGCGAGCGAGCGCGCCTGCCTGGCCGTTGGCCGTCGGAGTGGAGTGCGGGTTTGTTTTTGTGTTTTCGAAACGAAAGCGGCGGCCGGCCGGCCAGCCACCCGTGCGGTGTGACGTCGGCCGTTGGGTATTGTGCGCTTTGAGCGCCGGGGAGGGATGATGTGTGATTGTTGCGCGCTGCTAAGCAGGCAGGCAGAGTGAGCGGGTGTGGCGGACGGACGGGAAGTGGTGGTTGTTGTTTTTGGGTTGCGGGGCGAGAGGCAGGCGACCGACAAAGTTTGCTCGCGACGGAGAGATGTTAGTGGCCCTGAAAAGGGCCGTTTTTGTTTGTGCGGTGCGGTGCCGCGGCGCGGTTTAGGCGCGCTCGCCGCGGATGCGGCGCGCGAGCTGGATGTCCTTGGGCATGATGGTGACGCGCTTGGCGTGGATTGCGCACAGGTTGGTGTCTTCGAAGAGGCCGACGAGGTAGGCCTCGCTGGCCTCCTGCAGGGCCATGACTGCGGAGCTCTGGAAGCGCAGGTCGGTCTTGAAGTCCTGGGCGATCTCGCGCACTAGGCGCTGGAATGGCAGCTTGCGGATGAGCAGCTCTGTGCTCTTCTGGTAGCGCCTGATTTCTCGCAGGGCGACGGTGCCCGGCCTGTAGCGGTGGGGCTTCTTGACGCCTCCGGTGGCGGGCGCGCTCTTCCTCGCCGCCTTGGTGGCGAGCTGTTTGCGCGGCGCCTTTCCGCCGGTGGACTTGCGGGCCGTTTGCTTTGTGCGGGCCATAGCGGTAGCGGAGCGGCGTGCGTGGAGGTTAGGTGCGGCGCGGCGTCCGGTGCTGCCTTGACAACGGGCCCGCGCGCCTCCGTGCTGCGCTTATATGCCCTCGGTTGCGCGTGGTGGGGGGAGGGCGGGCCAGAGTCTATATAGGGGGGCGGCGGGCGCGCTGGGCGCAGACCGTAGCCGACTCGCCAGCCGCTGCAGCTGCTGTTTGTGCACGTTTTGCTTTGCCCGAGGAAGGAAGGATGACAGGCCGCGGCAAGGGAGGAAAGGGGCTCGGCAAGGGTGGCGCCAAGCGGCACCGCAAGGTGTTGCGCGACAACATCCAGGGCATCACGAAGCCCGCCATCCGCCGCCTGGCTCGCAGGGGCGGCGTGAAGCGCATCTCTGGTCTGATCTACGAGGAGACCCGCGGGGTGCTGAAGGTGTTCCTGGAGAACGTGATCCGCGACGCGGTGACGTACACTGAGCACGCCAAGCGCAAGACTGTGACGGCCATGGACGTGGTGTACGCCCTGAAGAGGCAGGGGCGCACCCTGTACGGTTTCGGCGGTTAGGCTGCGTCGCAGCGGGCGCTGGCCTTCCCGCGGCCGTGCTTGTGGGTGGGAGAGACTAGAAAACGGCCCTTTTCAGGGCCACCACACTGTTCGGAAGTTGAAAAGTGCGAAAGAGTCTGTGTTGTTTGTTTGTTTCTTTCTTTCCGTTTGAGCGACGTGATGTGACTGGGAGGGGAGAAGGAAAGGAAACGTGTCATGTGGCTGGCTGTGTGTGGGAGCTGCTTCGTTTGTGTTTGTTATTGTGTGTCGTTGTATCGATCGCGACGGAGATGGCGGGCTGTGTGTTGTTGTGCGAGAGGCGGTGATTATTTGCTTGCGTGGTTTGGCTCTGTGTGTTTGCGGCGGCGTTGGGGTTTCCGAGGCAAGGCGTGTGGGCACAGGCGGCCGGATCAGCTGTTTCGTTCGTGTCGACGGCCGTTGCGCGCGGGAGTGGAGGGCGGTGTGTCGACACGCCTCCCTGTAACAATGGTCATTATTGCTGCCGTTGTCGTTTGGAAGGCGACTGCGACCGTGCAAAATGAATGTGTGTGTGTGTGTTTGTTGGGCCACACGGGCTGTGTGGACGACAAGATGGCGGACGTGCGCCGGCGGCGGCTGTGCTGTGAAAGTGCAAAGTTAAAACAAAACAAGGTGCGGCGAGGACGACTGAAATTTTGCTTTGGACGTAGGTTTGTGTGGTGGCCCTGAAAAGGGCCGATTGTTGTGGGCCGGGCCGAGCCGAGCCGGCAAAGCGCGTTGCGTGCAGGGGAGCACGCGGCGCTGCGATTGCCTTGGCCTCCTTTAGGCCTTCTTCTCGGTCTTCTTTGGCAGCAGGACGGCCTGGATGTTGGGCAGGACACCACCCTGTGCGATGGTGACGCCCGACAGGAGCTTGTTGAGCTCCTCGTCGTTGCGGATGGCAAGCTGCAGGTGGCGCGGGATGATGCGCGTCTTCTTGTTGTCGCGGGCCGCGTTTCCGGCCAGCTCGAGCACCTCAGCCGCGAGGTACTCCATGACGGCGGCGAGGTAGACGGGCGCCCCGGCGCCGACGCGCTCTGCGTAGTTTCCCTTGCGCAGGAGGCGGTGGATTCTGCCGACCGGGAACTGGAGCCCAGCCCTGCTTGAGCGGGACTTTGACTTGCCCTTGACTTTGCCTCCCTTTCCGCGTCCGGACATGGCGATGGGCTAGCGACGGTGCACACGAAACGGAAACGAAAACGACCGGTGCGAGCGGCAGCGAGTCGAGCAGCGGAGTTTTTTTTTTTTTTTTTTTTTTTTTTTTTTTTTTTTTTTTTTTTTTTTTTTTTTTTTTTTTTTTTTTAACTTTCATTCCTCCACCGGAAGGGTGGGGCGGGCTCATGGAGGGCTTAATGCCGCTTTGGAGCCTTATCTTATTCTTATGTTATTCTGTTGTGGCACTTTTTATTTCATAGTTTGGGTAGTTTTGTTCAAATTTTCTATTTTCTATTCCTGTATGTATATATATATATAATTATTAGTATTTTGCTATATTATTATTTTGTTAGCAGGTTTGTTGGATTTGGGGACTATACACAGCCCTGACATTTGCCTTACAGCTGAGGGAAACCCCATAAAACCTCAGCCAGGGTTGGGTGTCATTCCTGTTTCTTTCTGTCTCTTAATTAGTCTTGCATGATGTGGAACTGCAGGTGCTCTGGGAGTAGTTTTCCTGTTGTAACTGTTTCTAAATCCTTGTGTTTTCCGGGGTGAATTTGTTCTGTTGCTATTGCGGCGATTTGTGGTGGGTAAGGGTACTTGTAGCGTGGTAGATTGAGGTGGAATGGCGGTTTGATGATTATGTCTTTTATTGTCTCGTTCGTGATTAGTCTATTGTCACCGTATGTAGCTATCTGTTTTATTAATCGTTCTTCCATTGAGTCTGTATCGAGGGTTGTGTGCAGTGTTGCCGTTCTTTCTCTTGGTTTTCTTGCTAGTGTCCTTAGCATTCTTCTATCTGTGGATTTAATTCGGTTACATTGTGTTACATTTCCGCACCATGCTATTCCTGCATACTCTAGTATTGGTCTGACGTACATTTTATATATATGTAGCACTATTGGTGTTGCTGCACCTCCGTTTCTATGTTGTAGTAGTTTGATTTTGGCAAGTTTTGTGCTGGCTATTCCTATTTTTTGTGTTGTGTTGGTCTTCCAATTGAGTAGGTTATCAATCTCTAGTCCCAGGTATTTGGCTGTCTTCTTTGGTTCTACTTTTTGTCCCCAGAGTGTTATTTCAATGTCTTCTGGGTTTTGTTGTGTAAGCTGTGTGAGATTTCTGTGGTGGATTATTAGTAGCTGCGATTTGGTCGGGTTTGGCCTAATTCTCCATGTAGACATCCATTTTTCTATTGATTTAATGTATCTGTTGGTTTTCTTTGATAACATTTCGGTTGTTGGGGCGTGGCACCAGAACGCTGTGTCATCAGCATATAGGGCAAGTTCTTCATTTAGCCCAACTGGCTTTGGTATATCTGATGTATATATATTATATAAGAGTGGCGATATGATTGCCCCTTGTGGCACTCCTGCCAGTGGTCTGAGCGTCTCTGATAGTTTGTCCCCTACTTTTACTTTTATGTCCCTTTCTGTAATGATGTTTTTTATTAATTTTACTATTTCTAATGGTATGTCGTTTTTAATTAGTTTGTGTATGAGCCCTAAGTGCCATACTTTATCGAAGGCTCTCTCTATGTCGAGCAGCAGCGCTGCTACTACATTTCCTGTATTTATGGCTTCGGTGCTGTTGCTGATAAGGCGGAAAATTGGGTCTATTGTACTTTTATTCTTCCTAAATCCGCTTTGCTCTTTAGGTAGAATTTGTCGCTTTTCTGCAAACTTTTGTATTCTATTAGTGAGTATTGATTCGAAGGTTTTGCCTATTACTGGCAGTAATGTTATAGGTCGGTATGACTTTGGGTCATGTTTTGGTTTTAGGGGCTTCGGCAGCATCTTAACTTGTGCATCTTTCCACTGTTGTGGCGTTTTCTGCAGTCTGAGTACGGCGTTGAATAGGTTTTTGAGTGGTGGTATGATTATTTCCTGTGGTATCTGCCTTAGGTGGTGTCGTGTGATGCCATCCGCGCCGGGTGCCGTTACTTTCCCGCATGCTATTGCTGTTTCAATTTCCTTTGATGTGATGTCTTGTATGAGTGTCGTTTGATCTTCGTCATATACAATGTTTTGCGGCTCCTCTAGTGTTCTTGTTGTTTCGGTTTCTATTGTTTTTTCTGTTTCTTCGTTAAACCTCTCGTCTTGGGGATGTGTGTATATTTCCTTAAGTACTTTCATAAATTCATTGGCTTTCTTCTCTTCGCATTGTATAATATCGCCGTTTATTATTAGTGGTGGGTCTTGGTTTTGCTTTTCGTGTGTAATGCGTTTAAATTTTTTCCAAAAGTCTGCTGGGTTTTTTGGATCTAGTTTCTGAATCTTGTTGTTGAGGGTTCTGGCTCTGTGTTGTCTCAGTAAGAATTTAACCTGATCATTTAGTCGGTTCCACTGGTTTTTTATTGTTGGGTCACGGTTTTCTTTGAATTGCGTATATACTTTTCGTTTTTGTTTTATAAGTTCGAGTATATTTGCCGGAATCCTTTCGCCTCCTTCTATAACTCTTCGTGTTGGGGCGCTGGTTTCGATGGCATCACTGATTACTGTCTTGATGTGGTCGTTCAGTTTCTCCATTTCCTCCAGGTTTCTGATCTGTTCGTGTGTTGTCCTTATGTTTTCTTTGATGTAGGTAATGTATTTATTTTTGTCTATGTTTTTTCTGTCTTTGTATGTTTTTGTTGTCGGTTTCATTCTTTCTGGGTTTATAGCTGTGGTGGTCGTTAGGAGTGGGAGGTGGTCGCTTCCTATGCTGTCTCCGATGTCTACGTCTCCTATGTGTCTAGCTAAGTCTGTTGTGTGTAGTATGTGGTCTGGTGTCGAGTCTCCTGTGTGGTTTATGAACGTGGGCTTGGTGTTATGCATTTTCAGAATGTGTGGATTTTCTTCTAGCAGTTCTTCCAGTTGTCTTCCGTTTCTATTTGTCCGTTTGTCTCCAAAGTTAATTGATCTTGCGTTGAAGTCTCCTAGAATTATGCTGGGCCCTAAGTTACTGATGTGTTTTAGTAGATCCTTTGGGATTTCTTCTGTAGGGGGGACATATATAACTGCGATGTGGATTGCTTTGAACGACTTGGCTGCTACTTTTATTACTATTGCTTTGTGCTTGTCGAAGCATCTTGGCAGTTCAACCTCGGCGGTCGCTAACTTTTTGTCATGTACTATGGCTATTCCGCCATGTGCCCATCCTCTGTGTCTCGCCTCGGTCACGTCATCTTTGCGGTAGCATGTGTAGTCTAGTATGTTTATTGGGGCTTGCCCCACCCTAGTTTCTGTCATCCCCAGTAGTTGGATCTTTTCTCGCTTGATTAATTGTTCGATTAGTGGCTTTTTGGTGTTGCAGCCATTCGCATTTACGAACCCTATTCTGGTACCCATCCTATTGGTGCTAGCGAACTTGCTGTTTTTCTGTTTGTTTGTTATCTCCCCCTACAGTGTCTCGGTTGCTCTCTGTATGGGAGATACTGAAATGAATGCGGTTCCACGCTTGAGATACATTCATTTCTCGTCTAAAAAAGGTCTTGGAGATGTCTTTCATGGCGGTTACAACGAGTTGCTTTCGGTCAGGGAGTATGTTTATAAGTGCCATCGTTGTCGCTCGGAGGAAGTCCTCACACACTACCATTTGTATTTTTTGCTTATCGTCTGTTGTTTCACCCATCGGTTCATCTGTGCAGACGATCTTGGCTGTGGCTTCTATTGACACTGGTGTTTTTGGTCGTTTTGGGCATTTGATGTCCGTTGATAGATGTTGTCCGCCACAGTTGACACAGGTTGGTTTATTTATGTCTTTCTGGCAATTTGCTATGGTGTGTGGCCCTCCGCATCTGTTGCAAAGTGGTTTGCTTTTGCAATTATCGGTAGTGTGTTCAAATGTGTGGCACTTTGCACACTGAGCCGGTTGTGGTGGTGGTACATGGGACTGTTCTACTGGATGGAATTTGTGGAAGATTCTAAAATGGTTGTTGAGCAGGTTGTCTACTGTTGTTTTGTTTCGGGTTATGACCCTTATTTTTTGTATAGGTTTCCCATATTCTCTCGAGGTTATTCTTTTCACTTTCGTAAACTCGAGCCCTTGGCTTGTTAATTCGTCCTCTATGTCCTTTTCCGTAACATCATGGGTTACCTTAGTTATCACCACACTGAGTGATGGTTCTGCGGTCTGTTTGGCTTGTGTTTGTCTGTTGAGCTTTTGTATTCTCGTTGCCTTCGCTTCTGGTCTGTATTGGGTGCATATGGTCCTATGGATGATTGTTTCGATGTCCGGGTGGAAGCTTGTAACTATTGCTGTGCGGTTTGGGTACACGACCATGTCTTGTACGTGTTGCAGTACGTTTAGTATTTTGAATTGTTCATACAGCGACTTCTGTGTTTCTCCTGTGTTTAGATTTTCAATTTTTATTTTGATTTCCTCCCTGGTTTGTGTTTCCGGTTGTATCTGCGTGTCCGTTTTGTCTGCCGTGTTTCTTCGGGTGCGTTTGTTGGTTACTGTCTCCCATTCCCGGTCGTCATCATCTTGTTCGTCAGTTTTTCCGTGTGTCTCTGTCGTTTCTTGTGTGTTCTGATGGAGTGGAGCGTTGTCTTGCGGCTGGGGTCTGTCGATCGGTGCGTCTTTATTTGTTGTTTGTGGCGTTTTTGTCGCTTTTGGTTTTGTGTCCGTGGGTTTTTTTGGTCTCGGCTTTGAGCTAGCGGTCGTCTTCCTCGCACGTTTCCGGTCTCCAGTTTGTTGACTTTCGTCGTCCGTTGTGTCAGAAAGCATTTTGTCAGAGGCGTGGGCAGGTGCAGGTTCGTGACTAGGCGGTGGCATCAATTCTTGGTCCTGTGTCAGTGGCAGGGTTGGCTTTGTGTTCGCGGTCGTCATCGTCGGTGCAGAGTTGTCACCTGCGATGATTATGCGTGAGCTTTCGTACGCGCTGGTAGTCGCTTGGGACGACATGTCGTCCTTCCGCGTGTTGTGGCTGTACTCTTTCAGTGAGGTGTAGTGTAGTGAAGTGGTCTCCCTCCTAGTGTGTGTAGTGTGAGACTCTCCCTACTATTCTGTCCTTTGCGCTGCAAGCGCGGGCTGGTCTGTCCGCAGACAGGGCCCTGACTTGCGACAATCCCTAACTATCGGTTTCCCTACGTTCCAGCTTTCCAGAACATCTCGCCTAGCTGTGTTGGGGAACACGACAATTTGCTTTTATTCTTTTGAGTGAACTCCGGTCGGGAGTGCGCTTACACTTCAGTGGAAGGCATTTCCCGCTTCCTTTGTTCGCTCTTTGTGTTCTCGAGGCTCGAGGCTAGCAGCACAGAGTCCGCGTCGCAGCGAGTCAAGCACTCCTGTGCTTGACTCGCTGCGACGCGGACTCTGTGCTGCTAGCCTCGAGCCTCGAGAACACAAAGAGCGAACAAAGGAAGCGGGAAATGCCTTCCACTGAAGTGTAAGCGCACTCCCGACCGGAGTTCACTCAAAAGAATAAAAGCAAATTGTCGTGTTCCCCAACACAGCTAGGCGAGATGTTCTGGAAAGCTGGAACGTAGGGAAACCGATAGTTAGGGATTGTCGCAAGTCAGGGCCCTGTCTGCGGACAGACCAGCCCGCGCTTGCAGCGCAAAGGACAGAATAGTAGGGAGAGTCTCACACTACACACACTAGGAGGGAGACCACTTCACTACACTACACCTCACTGAAAGAGTACAGCCACAACACGCGGAAGGACGACATGTCGTCCCAAGCGACTACCAGCGCGTACGAAAGCTCACGCATAATCATCGCAGGTGACAACTCTGCACCGACGATGACGACCGCGAACACAAAGCCAACCCTGCCACTGACACAGGACCAAGAATTGATGCCACCGCCTAGTCACGAACCTGCACCTGCCCACGCCTCTGACAAAATGCTTTCTGACACAACGGACGACGAAAGTCAACAAACTGGAGACCGGAAACGTGCGAGGAAGACGACCGCTAGCTCAAAGCCGAGACCAAAAAAACCCACGGACACAAAACCAAAAGCGACAAAAACGCCACAAACAACAAATAAAGACGCACCGATCGACAGACCCCAGCCGCAAGACAACGCTCCACTCCATCAGAACACACAAGAAACGACAGAGACACACGGAAAAACTGACGAACAAGATGATGACGACCGGGAATGGGAGACAGTAACCAACAAACGCACCCGAAGAAACACGGCAGACAAAACGGACACGCAGATACAACCGGAAACACAAACCAGGGAGGAAATCAAAATAAAAATTGAAAATCTAAACACAGGAGAAACACAGAAGTCGCTGTATGAACAATTCAAAATACTAAACGTACTGCAACACGTACAAGACATGGTCGTGTACCCAAACCGCACAGCAATAGTTACAAGCTTCCACCCGGACATCGAAACAATCATCCATAGGACCATATGCACCCAATACAGACCAGAAGCGAAGGCAACGAGAATACAAAAGCTCAACAGACAAACACAAGCCAAACAGACCGCAGAACCATCACTCAGTGTGGTGATAACTAAGGTAACCCATGATGTTACGGAAAAGGACATAGAGGACGAATTAACAAGCCAAGGGCTCGAGTTTACGAAAGTGAAAAGAATAACCTCGAGAGAATATGGGAAACCTATACAAAAAATAAGGGTCATAACCCGAAACAAAACAACAGTAGACAACCTGCTCAACAACCATTTTAGAATCTTCCACAAATTCCATCCAGTAGAACAGTCCCATGTACCACCACCACAACCGGCTCAGTGTGCAAAGTGCCACACATTTGAACACACTACCGATAATTGCAAAAGCAAACCACTTTGCAACAGATGCGGAGGGCCACACACCATAGCAAATTGCCAGAAAGACATAAATAAACCAACCTGTGTCAACTGTGGCGGACAACATCTATCAACGGACATCAAATGCCCAAAACGACCAAAAACACCAGTGTCAATAGAAGCCACAGCCAAGATCGTCTGCACAGATGAACCGATGGGTGAAACAACAGACGATAAGCAAAAAATACAAATGGTAGTGTGTGAGGACTTCCTCCGAGCGACAACGATGGCACTTATAAACATACTCCCTGACCGAAAGCAACTCGTTGTAACCGCCATGAAAGACATCTCCAAGACCTTTTTTAGACGAGAAATGAATGTATCTCAAGCGTGGAACCGCATTCATTTCAGTATCTCCCATACAGAGAGCAACCGAGACACTGTAGGGGGAGATAACAAACAAACAGAAAAACAGCAAGTTCGCTAGCACCAATAGGATGGGTACCAGAATAGGGTTCGTAAATGCGAATGGCTGCAACACCAAAAAGCCACTAATCGAACAATTAATCAAGCGAGAAAAGATCCAACTACTGGGGATGACAGAAACTAGGGTGGGGCAAGCCCCAATAAACATACTAGACTACACATGCTACCGCAAAGATGACGTGACCGAGGCGAGACACAGAGGATGGGCACATGGCGGAATAGCCATAGTACATGACAAAAAGTTAGCGACCGCCGAGGTTGAACTGCCAAGATGCTTCGACAAGCACAAAGCAATAGTAATAAAAGTAGCAGCCAAGTCGTTCAAAGCAATCCACATCGCAGTTATATATGTCCCCCCTACAGAAGAAATCCCAAAGGATCTACTAAAACACATCAGTAACTTAGGGCCCAGCATAATTCTAGGAGACTTCAACGCAAGATCAATTAACTTTGGAGACAAACGGACAAATAGAAACGGAAGACAACTGGAAGAACTGCTAGAAGAAAATCCACACATTCTGAAAATGCATAACACCAAGCCCACGTTCATAAACCACACAGGAGACTCGACACCAGACCACATACTACACACAACAGACTTAGCTAGACACATAGGAGACGTAGACATCGGAGACAGCATAGGAAGCGACCACCTCCCACTCCTAACGACCACCACAGCTATAAACCCAGAAAGAATGAAACCGACAACAAAAACATACAAAGACAGAAAAAACATAGACAAAAATAAATACATTACCTACATCAAAGAAAACATAAGGACAACACACGAACAGATCAGAAACCTGGAGGAAATGGAGAAACTGAACGACCACATCAAGACAGTAATCAGTGATGCCATCGAAACCAGCGCCCCAACACGAAGAGTTATAGAAGGAGGCGAAAGGATTCCGGCAAATATACTCGAACTTATAAAACAAAAACGAAAAGTATATACGCAATTCAAAGAAAACCGTGACCCAACAATAAAAAACCAGTGGAACCGACTAAATGATCAGGTTAAATTCTTACTGAGACAACACAGAGCCAGAACCCTCAACAACAAGATTCAGAAACTAGATCCAAAAAACCCAGCAGACTTTTGGAAAAAATTTAAACGCATTACACACGAAAAGCAAAACCAAGACCCACCACTAATAATAAACGGCGATATTATACAATGCGAAGAGAAGAAAGCCAATGAATTTATGAAAGTACTTAAGGAAATATACACACATCCCCAAGACGAGAGGTTTAACGAAGAAACAGAAAAAACAATAGAAACCGAAACAACAAGAACACTAGAGGAGCCGCAAAACATTGTATATGACGAAGATCAAACGACACTCATACAAGACATCACATCAAAGGAAATTGAAACAGCAATAGCATGCGGGAAAGTAACGGCACCCGGCGCGGATGGCATCACACGACACCACCTAAGGCAGATACCACAGGAAATAATCATACCACCACTCAAAAACCTATTCAACGCCGTACTCAGACTGCAGAAAACGCCACAACAGTGGAAAGATGCACAAGTTAAGATGCTGCCGAAGCCCCTAAAACCAAAACATGACCCAAAGTCATACCGACCTATAACATTACTGCCAGTAATAGGCAAAACCTTCGAATCAATACTCACTAATAGAATACAAAAGTTTGCAGAAAAGCGACAAATTCTACCTAAAGAGCAAAGCGGATTTAGGAAGAATAAAAGTACAATAGACCCAATTTTCCGCCTTATCAGCAACAGCACCGAAGCCATAAATACAGGAAATGTAGTAGCAGCGCTGCTGCTCGACATAGAGAGAGCCTTCGATAAAGTATGGCACTTAGGGCTCATACACAAACTAATTAAAAACGACATACCATTAGAAATAGTAAAATTAATAAAAAACATCATTACAGAAAGGGACATAAAAGTAAAAGTAGGGGACAAACTATCAGAGACGCTCAGACCACTGGCAGGAGTGCCACAAGGGGCAATCATATCGCCACTCTTATATAATATATATACATCAGATATACCAAAGCCAGTTGGGCTAAATGAAGAACTTGCCCTATATGCTGATGACACAGCGTTCTGGTGCCACGCCCCAACAACCGAAATGTTATCAAAGAAAACCAACAGATACATTAAATCAATAGAAAAATGGATGTCTACATGGAGAATTAGGCCAAACCCGACCAAATCGCAGCTACTAATAATCCACCACAGAAATCTCACACAGCTTACACAACAAAACCCAGAAGACATTGAAATAACACTCTGGGGACAAAAAGTAGAACCAAAGAAGACAGCCAAATACCTGGGACTAGAGATTGATAACCTACTCAATTGGAAGACCAACACAACACAAAAAATAGGAATAGCCAGCACAAAACTTGCCAAAATCAAACTACTACAACATAGAAACGGAGGTGCAGCAACACCAATAGTGCTACATATATATAAAATGTACGTCAGACCAATACTAGAGTATGCAGGAATAGCATGGTGCGGAAATGTAACACAATGTAACCGAATTAAATCCACAGATAGAAGAATGCTAAGGACACTAGCAAGAAAACCAAGAGAAAGAACGGCAACACTGCACACAACCCTCGATACAGACTCAATGGAAGAACGATTAATAAAACAGATAGCTACATACGGTGACAATAGACTAATCACGAACGAGACAATAAAAGACATAATCATCAAACCGCCATTCCACCTCAATCTACCACGCTACAAGTACCCTTACCCACCACAAATCGCCGCAATAGCAACAGAACAAATTCACCCCGGAAAACACAAGGATTTAGAAACAGTTACAACAGGAAAACTACTCCCAGAGCACCTGCAGTTCCACATCATGCAAGACTAATTAAGAGACAGAAAGAAACAGGAATGACACCCAACCCTGGCTGAGGTTTTATGGGGTTTCCCTCAGCTGTAAGGCAAATGTCAGGGCTGTGTATAGTCCCCAAATCCAACAAACCTGCTAACAAAATAATAATATAGCAAAATACTAATAATTATATATATATATACATACAGGAATAGAAAATAGAAAATTTGAACAAAACTACCCAAACTATGAAATAAAAAGTGCCACAACAGAATAACATAAGAATAAGATAAGGCTCCAAAGCGGCATTAAGCCCTCCATGAGCCCGCCCCACCCTTCCGGTGGAGGAATGAAAGTTAAAAAAAAAAAAAAAAAAAAAAAAAAAAAAAAAAAAAAAAAAAAAAAAAAAAAAAAAAAAAAAAAAAACTCCGCTGCTCGACTCGCTGCCGCTCGCACCGGTCGTTTTCGTTTCCGTTTCGTGTGCACCGTCGCTAGCCCATCGCCATGTCCGGACGCGGAAAGGGAGGCAAAGTCAAGGGCAAGTCAAAGTCCCGCTCAAGCAGGGCTGGGCTCCAGTTCCCGGTCGGCAGAATCCACCGCCTCCTGCGCAAGGGAAACTACGCAGAGCGCGTCGGCGCCGGGGCGCCCGTCTACCTCGCCGCCGTCATGGAGTACCTCGCGGCTGAGGTGCTCGAGCTGGCCGGAAACGCGGCCCGCGACAACAAGAAGACGCGCATCATCCCGCGCCACCTGCAGCTTGCCATCCGCAACGACGAGGAGCTCAACAAGCTCCTGTCGGGCGTCACCATCGCACAGGGTGGTGTCCTGCCCAACATCCAGGCCGTCCTGCTGCCAAAGAAGACCGAGAAGAAGGCCTAAAGGAGGCCAAGGCAATCGCAGCGCCGCGTGCTCCCCTGCACGCAACGCGCTTTGCCGGCTCGGCTCGGCCCGGCCCACAACAATCGGCCCTTTTCAGGGCCACCACACAAACCTACGTCCAAAGCAAAATTTCAGTCGTCCTCGCCGCACCTTGTTTTGTTTTAACTTTGCACTTTCACAGCACAGCCGCCGCCGGCGCACGTCCGCCATCTTGTCGTCCACACAGCCCGTGTGGCCCAACAAACACACACACACACATTCATTTTGCACGGTCGCAGTCGCCTTCCAAACGACAACGGCAGCAATAATGACCATTGTTACAGGGAGGCGTGTCGACACACCGCCCTCCACTCCCGCGCGCAACGGCCGTCGACACGAACGAAACAGCTGATCCGGCCGCCTGTGCCCACACGCCTTGCCTCGGAAACCCCAACGCCGCCGCAAACACACAGAGCCAAACCACGCAAGCAAATAATCACCGCCTCTCGCACAACAACACACAGCCCGCCATCTCCGTCGCGATCGATACAACGACACACAATAACAAACACAAACGAAGCAGCTCCCACACACAGCCAGCCACATGACACGTTTCCTTTCCTTCTCCCCTCCCAGTCACATCACGTCGCTCAAACGGAAAGAAAGAAACAAACAAACAACACAGACTCTTTCGCACTTTTCAACTTCCGAACAGTGTGGTGGCCCTGAAAAGGGCCGTTTTCTAGTCTCTCCCACCCACAAGCACGGCCGCGGGAAGGCCAGCGCCCGCTGCGACGCAGCCTAACCGCCGAAACCGTACAGGGTGCGCCCCTGCCTCTTCAGGGCGTACACCACGTCCATGGCCGTCACAGTCTTGCGCTTGGCGTGCTCAGTGTACGTCACCGCGTCGCGGATCACGTTCTCCAGGAACACCTTCAGCACCCCGCGGGTCTCCTCGTAGATCAGACCAGAGATGCGCTTCACGCCGCCCCTGCGAGCCAGGCGGCGGATGGCGGGCTTCGTGATGCCCTGGATGTTGTCGCGCAACACCTTGCGGTGCCGCTTGGCGCCACCCTTGCCGAGCCCCTTTCCTCCCTTGCCGCGGCCTGTCATCCTTCCTTCCTCGGGCAAAGCAAAACGTGCACAAACAGCAGCTGCAGCGGCTGGCGAGTCGGCTACGGTCTGCGCCCAGCCGATAGACCATCTTCTTCAGGGTGTGCGCTCTTCACCCCGGTTACTTGGAGTCCCTGCAGGATGTCCCTGCACTGCCTCCATTCATCTCTTCGACTAGATTTTGGTAATGCTTCTCTTTTCTTTCGTTTCTTCTCGTTGGCCCTTTTCAGGTATATATTGGCTTCAGGGTTGCCCGCACGTGCGGACAACGGTGCTTGTCCGT
The DNA here is from genome assembly GCF_021461385.2 of Schistocerca piceifrons. Lineage (NCBI taxonomy): Eukaryota > Metazoa > Arthropoda > Insecta > Orthoptera > Acrididae > Schistocerca > Schistocerca piceifrons. The sequence goes on from NW_025729246.1 coordinate 27,696, forward strand.
GGACAAGCCGTCTTCAGTGCTCCCGGCGCGGACGGCGTTGGGAGCGTCTTATTTCGGCGGCTGTTGAGCAGCCGCCGATGAGGCGGTCATCACTGTTTCAGCCACTCTCTGCAGCGTGTCGGCAAGGTGTGTTACCTTGTCGATTGCCGCAGAGAGTGCTGAAATTGCTGCAGCCAGCCCTCCTTCAAGCGCTGATGTTGCGGCGCCTTGGCTGGTTGCTGCAGGGTGACGTGAGGCGGCTGGCGCGTTGCCGCGCCTTTCGCTTCCCGTCGTTTGGTGGTCCTCTTTGCGCGCCTTCCCGTGGTAGGCGCGCTGGTCATCTGGCGAGCGCTCGCGCGCCCGTTTTCTGACGCGGGTGCGCCAGCTTTTGTTGCCCCCTTCAGTGGGGACGGTGGTGGCAGCATTGGCTGCCGGCGTCTGCCTGGCGTGTGCCGGCCGCCTCGCCGGTTTTGCGCTTGGGCGCGGACGGCGGAGGGAGCGGCCGGCAGTCGTCTTCGCCTGCTGCCCGTTTTGGCGAGCTATTGCGGCTTTGAAGACTTCGCAGCCGCGGTAGCTCGCCACGTGTGGGCCGCTGCAGTTCGCACACTTGGGCGTGTGCGACCTCGGTAGCGGACAAAGTCTGCTGGCATGGGCCCCGGCACACTTCACGCACTTCTCGGGGAAGGAGCAGTGGCGAGCCACGTGCCCCATCCCCTGGCAGCGGAAGCATTGTACCAGGCCCCTCTTCTGTTTCAGGTTTTCGACGGTGACCTTTGTGTTGGCCACCCTCGTCACCTGGTAGAGCCGCCTGTTTTCTGGTGTATCGGTGGCGATAACCAGAAGTGACGGCGACTCTTTGTGGCTGACGTGCGACTTCACGCGCGTCACGTTGCGCACGCTGAAGTCTAGATCTGTCAGCTCCTCTCGTAGCAGCTCCGGTTGAGCTGCCATCGGTAAGCCCTTAAAGACTATCTTCAATAGTCGCTCGGGGACGGCGGCGTGTGTGAACCAGTGGAGGCCCTGGTTTGACGCCTCGCTCGTCACCTTGATGTAGTCGTCTGTGTTGGCGACCTGTAGCCGCACCAGGTTCCCTGCTGCAGCTCGCAAGGTGAAGTCGGCAGTCGTCCACTGCCTTACGAGCTGCAGGAAACCTTTATAGTCTTCGGCCACCTCGAAGACTATGGGCGGCGGCCTCCGGTGTGACCGTCCGGTGGTGGGGACGGCTCCTTCGTCATCTTCATCATTTGAACAGCCTGCTTTGGCGGCGGCCGTGGGCGCCGACCGCTCTGGAGTAGGCTGTTCAGTCGTAGTTTCGACCGCAAGGGCCCCAAAGCGGTTTGCGGTCGATGTGGGCGGCGGTGTAGGCGTCTTCCTGGGTCTGGCCGCACGTTTCGACGTAACGGTCGTCCAGGTCGCTCCCGCACCGCTGTCGTCAGGTAGGGCGCGTCTTCTGCCCCCGTTTGTGGAGACAGCCAGCTGCCTCCTCTTCTTTGGCGTCTTTTTGGCGCCAGATGCTGCGGTAGTACACGACCGCTTGCGCCGCTCGCCCGCAGGGCGTTGCTGCGTGATGGCCGTCATTCTCCGCGCCCTCTCGTCGGCCGGTAGTGCGCCGTGCACTACGATATCGTCTTCACTGGATCCGTCGTCCAAGTCGTAGTCCGTGGACGGTGGCCGGGTCGTCCTAGGCGGCGGGTCAGACGGGGCCGCCGGGGGAGCAAGCTCCTCCGGACGGCGGTCTGCCACACCAACATCTCCAGTCGTCGTATGTGGGGGGCCGGATGGGGCCGTCGACCGAGCGGGCTCGGCCGAACGGCGATCCGCCACACCCATAGCTCTACTCAGCGATCCTCTAAACTCCGGGCGTGCCCACGACATCTCTGCGCGCTGCCGGAGCGACGACTGTCAACGGGGTCTGCGCCCAGCGCGCCCGCCGCCCCCCTATATAGACTCTGGCCCGCCCTCCCCCCACCACGCGCAACCGAGGGCATATAAGCGCAGCACGGAGGCGCGCGGGCCCGTTGTCAAGGCAGCACCGGACGCCGCGCCGCACCTAACCTCCACGCACGCCGCTCCGCTACCGCTATGGCCCGCACAAAGCAAACGGCCCGCAAGTCCACCGGCGGAAAGGCGCCGCGCAAACAGCTCGCCACCAAGGCGGCGAGGAAGAGCGCGCCCGCCACCGGAGGCGTCAAGAAGCCCCACCGCTACAGGCCGGGCACCGTCGCCCTGCGAGAAATCAGGCGCTACCAGAAGAGCACAGAGCTGCTCATCCGCAAGCTGCCATTCCAGCGCCTAGTGCGCGAGATCGCCCAGGACTTCAAGACCGACCTGCGCTTCCAGAGCTCCGCAGTCATGGCCCTGCAGGAGGCCAGCGAGGCCTACCTCGTCGGCCTCTTCGAAGACACCAACCTGTGCGCAATCCACGCCAAGCGCGTCACCATCATGCCCAAGGACATCCAGCTCGCGCGCCGCATCCGCGGCGAGCGCGCCTAAACCGCGCCGCGGCACCGCACCGCACAAACAAAAACGGCCCTTTTCAGGGCCACTAACATCTCTCCGTCGCGAGCAAACTTTGTCGGTCGCCTGCCTCTCGCCCCGCAACCCAAAAACAACAACCACCACTTCCCGTCCGTCCGCCACACCCGCTCACTCTGCCTGCCTGCTTAGCAGCGCGCAACAATCACACATCATCCCTCCCCGGCGCTCAAAGCGCACAATACCCAACGGCCGACGTCACACCGCACGGGTGGCTGGCCGGCCGGCCGCCGCTTTCGTTTCGAAAACACAAAAACAAACCCGCACTCCACTCCGACGGCCAACGGCCAGGCAGGCGCGCTCGCTCGCTCTACACGCCACCGAAATCCCCGCCGACTCCTTCCACATCTCAACGTGCCCCCCGTTGCAAAACATAACACACACACACACACACAAAGGAACAAAACAACAAAGACCAGACACGACTAGACAAGACAGACATCCGAGAAGAACGAACGCAGGCAAGCCAACCAACGTATTCAAACAAAACAACGTGACAGAAAACCAACCGTCGGCCGCCGCCACAAACACGGCGACAATCAACAACAACACCGCTTACCGCTACCGCCGCCCACACCCGCCACCGACCCCCGCAATCCAACCACCACGGCACGCAAACAGCATCCCCACGGGCATACAGAAACGCCAGACAGACAGACACCCACACCAAACGCAACACGACAATCAAAACCTTCCCCGACGTGCTTTGATGGCCCTGAGAAGGGCCGTTTTGGGCCGCGCGTCTCTTGCGCGCCACTAGACGACGACGGGGGGTGGGGACGACGGAGTCAAGCGCCAAACCCTTCCTTTCTCCCATCTCTTTCTCCTCTACTCTACTTCTTCTTCTTGGGCGAAGCCTTCGCCTTAGACGGCGTCGTCGCCTTCTTCGGGCGCGGCGCCTTCGGCTTCTTCGTCGGAACCTTGGCGGCCTTCTTCGCCTTCGACGGCGACTTGGCCTTGGCCGGCTTGGCCGCAGCCGCCTTCTTCGCACCCGCGGGAGCGGCCGACGCCGCAGACGCCTTCTTGGCGGCGCCCGCCTTCCGACCGGTCGCCGCCTTCACGCCACCAGCCTTCTTTGCGCCGGCCGCACGGGCGCCCTTCTTCTCCTTGCTGGCCGGAGCGGCGCGCTTCTTCTTGGCACCGCCAGCACGAGCCTTGCCGCCCTCGGCCGCCCCCCCGCCGCCGGCGCCGGCAAGCTTGAACGAGCCGGACGCGCCCTTCCCCTTCGTCTGCACCAGCTCGCCCGCCACGACGGCCGACTTGAGGTACTTCTTGATAAACGGCGCCAGCTTCTCCGCGTCCAGCTTGTAGTGCGCGGCAATGTACTTCTTGATCGCCTGCAGCGACGACCCGCCGCGCTCCTTCAGACTCTTGATGGCGGCCGTCACCATCTCAGAGGTGCGCGGGTGCGCAGGCTTGGCGCGCGGCTTCTTCGCAGACGACGCAGACTTGGCCTTCTTCGTAGTGCCGGTGGCGGCGGGTGCCGCAGCAGTCTCGTTCGTAGCCGCCTGATCTGCCATTTCGACGACGCGCGTAACACACAGCGAGAGCGAGAGCGAGCGGGACGGCAGGCAGGCACGCAAGCACAGCACAGCAGCAGAGCAGAGAATCACAAGGCCCAGCCAGTGTCGCGGGCGGGCGCGGACGGCCGAGAGAGCGGCCGCCACTCTGCGCGCCGCCGCGCCGCGCCTCCCGCGCTTGCTACCGCCCAACGTCCGACAGCCTGTGCGGAGCAGCCCCAAACCTGCGCCACAACCGCCCGCGCCTTTCAAACCACCGAGGATGGGGCTACACACAGCCACACCACAGTCGCCAACCAGTCGCCACGGCAGCGCCGCAAACCACGGCCAAACTGCAGCTACCGCGCGCTACAGCCTGGGTCGGCCCGCCGAGAATCGCCGCCCCCGCCCAAATGCCGCCCCCACAGCCCCAGCCGACGACCCGCCACAATGGCCAAACCTTCGGCAAAACTCCCACACCGTCGCCGCGGCAGCCCGGCCAGCGCGGCCGGCGCCACAGCCACACAAGCCGAGGCGTGCGGCGATGACGGCCGTGCAAACGCGCCTCCGCCGCCCCATCGCCTTCCGTCGCCCTCCCGCCGTTTCCCGATCGGCCCGCAGCCGTCGGGCCACATCGCGCGCCGTCCTCCTCCTCTCGCCCGCCAACATTCACAGCCGTTTATCAACAATTGCCCGCCGCAAACGGACGCCGCCTGCGCAACAGGCGCCGCCGCCCCTCGCCGCTTCCGACCCAACCCCTCGACCGAGGCAAACCGCAATCCGAATCTACAGACCAACCCAATCTGCCGTCAGCACACACGACAGCCGACCTTACACGTTACGCGTTACACATTACGTTTACACGTCTAGGTTAGGTTAGGGTTAGGTGGACGTGGGTTAGGTTAAGGGGACTTGGGTTAGGTTAAGCGTCAAACTTAGGTTAAGCATTCAAACACGTCAGGCGTCAGAGGTTAGGTTAGGTTACACGTTAGGTTAAGGGGTCAGTGCTAGGTTAAAAAAAAGCGTTCAAACGTGAGGCGTCAGCCGGACAGCTTACCTTACGTAGACGTTAGGGGCTCACAGGCTGAGCTCACCTCGCCACACCACAGGTTAGGTTCGGTTCGCTCGGCTCAGCGTAAAGCGCCGAGGTCAGGGTTACGTTCGTTCACCTTCGGGCGCCACACTTTCGGTTGAAAGGTCGCGACGGGACGACGTCGGCAGGCACGCCGCAAACGAACAAAAACGTACAGACGACGTCGAAAACCGCCGACAGACGGGGGAGCAGCACGACCACGACCAGATACCGAGCGCGAACGAGACACACGCGAACCACCCCCACCGGCCAAAGGGCACCACACAACAACCCAGAGCACCACGTGTCGACACCAGAGCAACCCGCCGCTCACGCGACATGGCTGGCACCGAAGGGCAACCGCCCGCAACTGCGCTTTCCGCGCCGGCCCGGATGCACGTCGTGCTACAACAACACCACTACCGTACACAGCCGCTGTTCACAACATCACTATCATGCGCGCCCGCGGCTCGCCGCCGTCGCAGTCGCAGCCCCAACGCCAGCACTTTTGCACCACCATTCACACGCACCGCAACACAGCTCGCCGACACAGCCGAACAAAACAAACACCACACAACAACAGCAACAACGCCGCCGCCTCTACTTGTGCCGGCGACCCACCCCGCCGATGGCGCACCTTTCGCCAGCCGGCAATCGACACACACGCACCCACCCACCCCCCGGGGCCCAGTGCAAAAAAAAAACACACAAAAACAAAAAAACCAAACAAAAACAAAACGACACGGGAAGCGCACACCGCCACTTCACGCGCACGCCACCAACCAGTCGTCGTCTCAAAATAACAAACACAAAAAAAAAATAAACTAACAACTAGGGCAACACGAAACAAAAAACGCCTCGCACGAACCGCCCACAAAAAGGACAAGCACACGCACAGCCTCTGCTGACGACCACGACGCAGCGGCACGCTGCTCCTGTCCCGCGCCCCGCGCCCCACTCGAGTCACAACTCACGCGACACCGTCAACGACGGGCTCGCTTCCCGCAACCTACCACCTTTCCGCCACGACGCACAGCCCCAGCCCCACCCGACGACGCGCCCGTGGCAACGACTGCACTTTCACCACCGCCTCCCCCTTCCCCCCCAAAACACACACACACACACACACACACACACACACACACACAGCCAGCCAAAAACGCACTCGCGACCCACACATGCACACGCCAACCAGTCAACGTCGACAACCACACGCAAGGCTCGAAACGAAACCGGCGTCCTTCCACGTTGCCATCAAGCTACGCGACACAAGACACAAGGAACCAACACAACAGCCGGCCCCACTAATTCCCCACTCTCACGCCGCAAAAAGCACACCGAAACCGCCAAACGCACGCACATTCCCCTTCGCACTGACACCGACCGGCTCGCTACCACACACCTCTCGGCAGCCGTTTCACGCCAATTCGCCACACCGCCCACACAGTCGACAAGCGCCCGCCCTGTACGGCACACGCAACGACGCAGCGCAGCAAAGGGCGCCCGCAACACATACCTCTCCTCCCCCTCTCTCTCTCTCTCCGCCGCCCGACGCGCCAACCGCCACACCACACCGCCAGCCACTCGCAAATTGTGCACTGCCACCAGCCACACGTCCAACACGCCGCGCCGCCTCCGGCCACCCGCCAGGGGGCGCTCACGTCCGCGACAACAGCGCGGCCCGCCGGGCCGGGCCGGGCCGGGCCGAACCGAACCGAGCCGCCGCTGCTCTGCACTCGGCACGGCCACACCCTGCTGCAGACCGGGCTCGTCTCTCTGTACGCGTCTGCCTGCGCATCAACACAACACGACCTTTTTTTTTTCCTCTCTCTACCGCCATCCCTTCTTCTCGCGTTTTACTCGTTGTTGCAGCAGCGGCGCACACCTACACATCCACAGCCCCAGCCGAGCCGAGCCGGCCTCACCTCAGGGCCCGCCGCCAGCGTCTCCTCCTCGGGCACAGGTGCGGTGCTGTGGCCGCCCATCCAACCGCATTGCTGGCCGTCCAGCCGCCAGGCGTTCCCACTGCCGCGAGCCACGCCGCGCACCGACCCTGCTGCAGAAAACGAAGCATAGCCAGAGACCGACCGATACACAAAGCAAGCCGTCGCCTCGCCTCTTGTCCTTCCTGCCTTCCTTCCGCCCCCGCCCTTCTCACACCACCGCCTCTCCACTTTCGCCCCCCCCTCCTCCTTTTTTTTTTTTTTTTTTGTTTTCTTCTTTCTTTCTTTCTTTCTTTCTTTGGCCCTCTCTCCTTCCCGCCATGGCGGTTACGGCACCGCCTGCAGCGGCAGATTTTGTGCGCCCACACGCCTACTCCTACCACCATTAACCTCGCCCTGCCCTGCCCATCAACGTCGCAGTCGAACCGACGCTTGCCAACACACTGCCGACGTTCCTTTCTCTTTTCGGCCTACGCCCATTACGCGCCGCCGCCACAGCACCTTCCCTTCCCACAACACACCGACGTCATCACACGCACCCAAAACAGGGGCCACGACCGTGTTCCTCGCCCACTCCCGTCCCGCACGGTACGCACATTCCCAACTATTACCGCGCACCCTCCCTTTCCAATCTGTGTGTCTCTGTGTCTGTGTCCTGTCCGCGCGTGACGCCTCTCAACATCCGCCGTCCCCCGTCCCGTTTTCGCCCCCATGCCGTCGTCGCGCCGCCTCCTCCCCGTCCACCGCCGCCCCTGTCCGCCCCGCACCACACCATACACCGCTGCTTGTCCCGGCCGTTGCCACCAAAGGCGCCGACCGCAAACGCGCCACGCCGCAGCCCCCGTGCGTCTCGCGCTCGCTTGCATCTCCGTGCCGACGCTGCCTCTCTTCCCGCTCGCACTCGACCTCGACAACACAGTCTTTGGCTCCGCCACTGCGTGTTCCGGTGGTACGCACGCTGCAACACGTATGTATTCATTACCAGAGCGATGGCGAGGCATGACAGCATCTCTGTCTGACCAGAGAGTTATTTATCGTTGCTAGTCGGCGCTTGGACCGCGCCAGACGACAGTAGTGGCACGCACCGGGTCGCCAGGAACAGTTGTTATATATATTGTAGCGCGAGTCGGGAGAGGTAGTAGTCGGTCGACAGTAGTAGCGGGTGGACGGTTGTACTGAGCGGGCGTCGGCGGCGTGCTCTGCTCGTCTCGCGACTCTGGTCATGGTTCGGGACGATGTATAGTATATTGTGTTATAATCAAAAGGTAGTGTGAAGCTGCATTTTGCGCAAATCTGATAACGTATGTTCATTGTACTTATTTTGTTCAACGACAAAAAGCCCCACTATTACTTTTTTCTAAAGTAACTTTTGTCTTTTAACGAAAAACATTCACTTTTTAAAGACTACTTCCTATGGCATTTCCCTCCAAGGAGTGCAATTAATTACCAGCCAGCACTCATTCATTGCACACAGCTGTGTAAGGGGTATCTACAATTGAGGAGCGGATACAAATGCAATTTTTTGTTTTGTTTTTTTTTTTTTTGTGCGTTGTAACCTCCCCGCAAAATTTAAAATAATGGACAATGTTATTTACGGATGCTAATGGACATTGCGCTAATTGTAACCTCGCCCACAATGAGAGGTATTGAAAATGGCAACAAAAATGTTAAATTCGCAATCTGACTCAAATATAAATTCTTCACAACATTTAAAAGTCCGTTCAGTGACAAGAAACTTCAATTAAACCGAAATATCGGTCTTTGGCCCTGTGCAAAACAATCAGAATTAAAGTCTTACCTCAGAATAAATGGATGTCACATTTCTGCTCTTGTTTGTTGCGCAGCGCTTGGAGGAACTGCATTGCAAATAATAATATTCTCTTTTTTTTGTGATTTTAGTGAAATTTTTCTTCAAAGAAGTGGAATGAAATGTGAAGTGCAACGAACTCTTCAGTTCAATAAAAAATTAAATGTTTGAAAAATGCTTTTGAAATAAAAATTATTATTGGGGAACTTGTTGGAGAATAATTACAATAAATAAAATTGTTCATTATCTAATGATTATATTAATTAACAGTATACCTTATTCACCATCTTGACCAGTGTTGCCGACCGCCTACATCACACAACCGCACTCGGCTGCTACTACTGACCGACCGCTCTGCATGACGACTATTAGCGTACTGCACGCGACGACTACTGACAGAGTACAGCCCTCAACTAGACAGACCTACAGACTCGCAACGACCGACCGACTGACTGACTGACTGACTGAGAACCGCTCGCAACACTCGCGCGGTCCAGCGCAAACTCTCTGGTCACAGATGCTACAATGTCTCGCCATCGCTGCTATGTTACATACGTGTTTCAGTGTCTTTTTCATTGGGGTGACGATCTTTGGCTCTTTTTATTCTGAATACAGGGCCAAAGGTCAACGCTGCTGCCCTTATACAATTTATCAGGTTTCATTATGTCTGTTGCAATGTTACATACGGTTCATTCTTTCATTAATATTATCGTTGGGTTTGTTTTGTAGGGACGTTAACATTCTGGCACATTTCTATTATCATCGGACTCTCTGCTATTTGTGCAGGGAGGTTATACCTGGGTCCATTTCCATTTCCATTTACATTCTAATATTGATAGACTTTTTGTTTTCTTTTTTGTTTCTTGTTGTTTTTCCTTCTTTTTTTTGTTGTTTTTTTTTTTGTTTGTTTTGTTTTTCCCGCTCTCACCACCACCGCCGCATCACGCCTCCCGTTTTCTTGGTTTCTTTTCTGTTCTTCAACTGCTTCAACATCACCGCGCCCCATTTCCACACCACAGCCATCAGCCTCCAAGACGGGCAGGCGCAGTGTGCCATTTCCGGCGCACAAGCACACCCGTACGGTACTCTCCTCGCCCCCACGCCACCAACAACACAGCGACCACGCGGCTGTCAGGCACGGCACGGCACGGCACGGCACCGGCGAAATGCGCCGCCCCCGCCCCTCCGCGCATCCGTCCGTCTCGCCACGTTCACTGACAGCCGCGTCTGCGGCTACACCACGACAACCACAACACAACACCGCTCCCCTCCCTGGCAACTCATTGTTTTTCTCCTCCTCTTTTGCACAAACCACAACGCCGAGCACAGGCGCAAGCCACCCACACCGCGCCCCTCCCCGTCCCGCCTTTCTTTGGCCGCCGCTCCTCGTTTGCCCCCTCCCATCTCCCGAAATGCCATGCCAGCAGCGTTACGCATGCCCCTCCCCTGTCCACACAACACTACCGCCAAACGAACAGCCTTCCGGGCCACATGCAGGGCACGCCCACCTCCAAACACTGCCAATTCACGGACGCACACACACACACACACTTTCTCGACACCTTTCTGTACGGAGGGTGCGTCATCTCGACCGTGACAGAGTGACGCCAACTATCGACGATCCATTTCCCCCCACTGGTGAAACATGTCCACTAACACCTACATACATCATTCAAGTACACAGACAATAGCATACACACAATGGGAGGGCACACGAACATGGACGGCACGGCACTGTCATACACTCTTCCTCAGAACCATATCAACAAACGTTACGTACATCCGGGAAAGCGAAAGCGAAAGCGAAAGCAAAAGCAAAAGCAAAAGCAAAGCCCAATGCAGCCGTCAAAGGTAACGTTCACCACGGCAGACACTTGCAGCCGCGCCGCCGTTAAACGCATTTCAGTGCGGCTCCAATACGCCTCCGACACGGGAACGTTCCGTTGCTCTACGAATGCGTTTCTCCCCTTTTTCCCTTCCTCTCTCTTTTGCCCCCCCTCCTTGCACTCTTGCCTCATTCCTCACGTTCTGCCCAGACATTCGACCGATCAAAGTCAACCTTTCGTCACCGTTCTCAGCGCGACGGTGTACAACAGTATGACGGGTGTGCCCAAGACTTCGGTTCAGTTGCGTGACGCCGGTCTATCGCGCCGATCGACAGTTACTCAGGGGGCGACGGATCGGACCACGTCACCGACACACAAAACACTTTCAAACAAACACATACATACCGGATGGACACAGACAAACACGTGTACAGACATTCGCCAAACAAACGACGACCGCCGCCGCCGCCGCCGCCGCCGCCGCGTCTAGCGTCGCGCTTACTGTACTGCACTGGACACGCGTGCATCTTGAATGACGACATCGGTGTGCGTGCGTCGTACGCAATCAGTCAGACACGGCTATCAAAAATCAGAGTCGAATGGTACATCATCGTGCGTGTCGCCGTACACGTACAGTACAATACAACAACAATGCGTCTTAATGGCACGTTCAATTTCAACGTCACTCACACACCTCCACGCTGCAGTTACGTCCGCACCATTGTCAAACTCGGCGTACAGCAAAGGGGAATAGTGGGCGGCAAAAAAAAACCAAACAAAAACATTTCACATTTCACCCTCGCCATGTATGATGTGCAAAAAACAAACCCGCAAACGGCCGTCGTTACGGTGACACAAAAGTCGCCGATCGCACTGTCCCCCCTCGCAGACAGGTAACACACACACACCACCACCAATGGGTCAAAACCACTCCAACGAGGCGTGCCACCATTCCACGCCACGGCGACCAACCTCGTGGCCGTCCCCCGCAACACGCTTTGACGCGCCCCCCCCCACCCACAATCAAAATGCACACATACATCACAGCCGTCCACACAAAACAACAACAACAACAATTCCGC
>NW_025729247.1:0-2500 GCF_021461385.2 Schistocerca piceifrons
CTAACCTATGTTGTACCTTAACCTAACCTATGTTGTACCTTAACCTAACCTATGTTGTACCTTAACCTAACCTATGTTGTACCTTAACCTAACCTATGTTGTACCTTAACCTAACCTATGTTGTACCTTAACCTAACCTCATGTTGTACCTTAACCTAACCCATGTTGTACCTTAACCTAACCCATGTTGTACCTTAACCTAACCCATGTTGTACCTTAACCTAACCCATGTTGTACCTTAACCTAACCCATGTTGTGCCTCAACCTAACCCATGTTGTGCCTCAACCTAACCCATGTTGTGCCTCAACCTAACCCATGTTGTGCCTCAACCTAACCCATGTTGTGCCTTAACCTAACCCATGTTGTGCCTCAACCTAACCCATGTTGTGCCTTAACCTAACCCATGTTGTGCCTTAACCTAACCCATGTTGTGCCTTAACCTAACCCATGTTGTGCCTTAACCTAAACCATGTTGTGCCTTAACCTAACCCATGTTGTGCCTTAACCTAACCCATGTTGTGCCTTAACCTAACCCATGTTGTGCCTTAACCTAACCCATGTTGTGCCTTAACCTAAACCCATGTTGTCCGCCCTTAACGTAACCCACGTTGTCGCCTAAACCTGCTCTGTAATTGTTATACGACTCGTTCAATTACTGTAGTGTTGCCCACCCGCAACCCTCGCAATATAGTTCGCTACTCGCACTGCCCGCACCCCTGTGTATCGCTTCATGTTAAACACCTTGCAAGTCTTGCTCACTTTCCACATGCTCCTGCTGTACACTGTAATGTGGAATGGCAGCAGGACGTACATGCCGCCCCTCCCACACGTCCCCACCTTGCCCCCTGCCTTCGCAAGCTGGTTGGTGAGAAGTTTGCATGTTCAATGCCCTTCGCATGCGACGTACTCAGGCTACGTTGTGGTGCGGACCTGTGTCAACTGTCCGCTGATGTCGTACGCGTGAACCACAATCTGTACTGCACATTCGTCCTTATGTACTGAATGATACATCGTGGCACATGTGTGACCGCACAACGACTGCGCCCAAAAACGGCGGACCATACAGTGCAAATATTGTGCACGCAGCTACGTGTCGTCTCCCTATGAGAGCTGGATTGCAGTGTGGTACGCCATAGAGACGTGTGGGAGGAACGGACGCCGTGGATGGCGATCAGCATGAGCTGTCTGTTGATGTATTCGGACCTAGTCGTCTCTCCTCACACACCGTGATGGCATGGTGCACCGCGTTCCATATCTGCGACATGCTACAGAGGCCGGTTGACAGTCGTTCGAGCAATGGACATCGCATACGTACGGGGGCCACCTTCCACGTATTGTCTAGGCGTGCACATTTTGTTGCGTGTATGTGGGCAGACGTAGTGTGGCGTGACACCTGACACAGGCATGCAATAATCGTTGAAGTTGCAAATGGCGATGGACGCCTGCGTTTTCTGGTGAAGTTACGCAAATGAACAAATGGTAACCTGTTGTGGTGCGGTTGTTCTCGCTAGGGGTGAATCGGTGATGGCGACGATAGGTTGAGGTACTAACCGGTTGTTCCAGCGATACCCACCATGCCGACGAAACTGAACGGCATCTGGGTGTGAAGCGATACGCGGCGGTGGCTGGGTGGGACCGTCCCCGGCCGGTGAGGGGGCGCCTCCCGGCGTGCTGGCCGCGCGGTGCGTGGGCGCACGCGCTACAGCCGGCTGGTGGGGGCGGCCAGTGGCAGGCGCGCCGGCCGACGGACGCGGCAGGCGTCGCAGCTGCGCGCCGGCGCACCCTGCGCGCGGCGCCGTGCGGCCAAAGTAGGTCCTCGCGGGCCCGGTGCGAAGCGCGGTGGACATCTTCAGTGTGCTGGTCCGATTGAGGACTGTGTGCGTTGAGGATGCGCCGCCGCCCGGCGCTCGGCGCCGCGACGCCGTCTGCTGCTCGGTCGCCCCAGCGGTTCTCGCTGGTGGTTTGTATCGCAGCTGTGCGGATGTGTTGGCGCGTGCGCTGTGCTGGGAGAGTTCGCTTCGGCACCCAAGTGGGGCTTTTGTCCTTCTGTGGCGCTGGCGTTGGAGCTGCCGGTCACCGTAGGTGGCGCGTGTTGTCTCCCGCCGGCAATGCCACGACAGCACGCTCCCGGGCCTCTGTCGGCAGCGGCAAGCTCAGTTGGGAGCACGGGTGGTCGCACCGAAAGCGTCTACTCGCCTAACTCCGGGCGATTGCGCCTCTCTCGAACCCGACCAAGTACTTGGGACGGCGCTGCGCGCCGCCGGGACCTGAGAGGGTTTCGAGGTGTATTGTGCAGGGGAGCTCAGCCTCCTCCTGTTTGCAGAATGATTGAGCGGACGCTTGCGTGTTCGCGCGGGCCCCCGGGACACACTCCCGGGCGGCCGGCTGCTCAGCTCTAGTTGACGCAGCTCCCTGGTTGATCCTGCCAGTAGTCATATGCTTGTCTCAAAGATTAAGCCATGCATGTCTCAGTACAAGCCGCATTAAGGTGAAACCGCG
>NW_025729247.1:10000-17500 GCF_021461385.2 Schistocerca piceifrons
CGCATCTGACAACACTACGTCCGCACCACAAAACATACCGCCATCTGTAGGTCTCCCGCAACATGACCTCCTGCAACGACGCTACCGCCATCTATGAGACGCCAAGCCGACTAAGACAGCGATGGCGCCACAGTGGCCGCCTTTCGACGCCACCCACAAAGGCTGCAGCCTCTGTCGACCATAGCACCCAATCTCCAGTGGCTCTGCCGCACGAAGCCGTGGACCGGCAATGACGCCACCCGCACCCGTTCGTGCACCACCCCAACCGCCAAACTCGCACCTCCAGCGGATGAACGGCGGACGTTTCCCGCACTCGTAAAGTGCAATCCACCCCTATAACTTGCGTTTCATGAAGAGTTATTTCCAATATGCGACATTCCCGCTGTCCGTATACATGAGCCGCGACCTGTACCACTTACGAGCGAGAGACGCGATCGCGTTGCTCACTGTACGGCGTCCGATACCGAGCCATCAGCATGTCGGTCCCCATGCGCGTTGCACTCGCACTCGCAGTCGCAAAAACGTGGGGCAAATATATTACGCGGAAGAGTTATAACAGACCGAGCCCCACTGCATGGGGGGAGTCTTTGTCACTAATGTACACAGATGGAACATTTTGGACTGGAACCAGATTACCCGTACACACGGCGCTGATTAGTAATCAATGCAGAGCCATCAAACTACAGCAAATATACACAACTGTCCGTATACATGCTGAAAGAGTCTGCCCAAAATGGGAACCACACGTCAGCCAGACACTCTGATCACGCACCACTCTCTGCTTCTAACAGGCGCACATACAATATGTAAGCACCAGCATGGAACAACATCCAGTGCATCTTCTCCGCCACATTACACAATCCACACTATCACAACCAGACCAGGAGGTCCGTGCGGAAAATACAATATCCCAGCCTTTCGACATCCACCATTGCGCAGACCAGGCACCAACACCCACACATGTCCTATACAACGGTGCACCCAACATCACAATAGTACCTCCTGTCACAGCGCACAAACAATGACATGAGTCAAAGACACAGGTCTCACACAAGCATAGAATTGGAGCGCCGCCTCTAATAAGCCAAAGGTGCATCCTGACGTGACAAATCTGATCATGTCACAAGCATTCACTTACTATAATCACTATCAACGAACCTGCCGCCCCCGCCCCCCCCCCCCCCTACACCTTTCCGTACAACAACGTGTAACCTAACCTAACCTAACCTAACCTATGTTGTACCTTAACCTAACCTATGTTGTACCTTAACCTAACCTATGTTGTACCTTAACCTAACCTATGTTGTACCTTAACCTAACCTATGTTGTACCTTAACCTAACCTATGTTGTACCTTAACCTAACCTATGTTGTACCTTAACCTAACCCATGTTGTACCTTAACCTAACCCATGTTGTACCTTAACCTAACCCATGTTGTACCTTAACCTAACCCATGTTGTACCTTAACCTAACCCATGTTGTACCTTAACCTAACCCATGTTGTGCCTCAACCTAACCCATGTTGTGCCTCAACCTAACCCATGTTGTGCCTCAACCTAACCCATGTTGTGCCTCAACCTAACCCATGTTGTGCCTTAACCTAACCCATGTTGTGCCTCAACCTAACCCATGTTGTGCCTTAACCTAACCCATGTTGTGCCTTAACCTAACCCATGTTGTGCCTTAACCTAACCCATGTTGTGCCTTAACCTAACCCATGTTGTGCCTTAACCTAACCCATGTTGTGCCTTAACCTAACCCATGTTGTGCCTTAACCTAACCCATGTTGTCGCCTTAACGTAACCCACGTTGTCGCCTAAACCTGCTCTGTAATTGTTATACGACTCGTTCAATTACTGTAGTGTTGCCCACCCGCAACCCTCGCAATATAGTTCGCTACTCGCACTGCCCGCACCCCTGTGTATCGCTTCATGTTAAACACCTTGCAAGTCTTGCTCACTTTCCACATGCTCCTGCTGTACACTGTAATGTGGATGGCAGCAGGACGTACATGCCGCCCCTCCCCACGTCCCCACCTTGCCCCCTGCCTTCGCAAGCTGGTTGGTGAGAAGTTTGCATGTTCAATGCCCTTCGCATGCGACGTACTCAGGCTACGTTGTGGTGCGGCCTGTGTCAACTGTCCGCTGATGTCGTACGCGTGAACCACAATCTGTACTGCACATTCGTCCTTATGTACTGAATGATACATCGTGGCACATGTGTGACCGCACAACGACTGCGCCCAAAAACGGCGGACCATACAGTGCAAATATTGTGCACGCAGCTACGTGTCGTCTCCCTATGAGAGCTGGATTGCAGTGTGGTACGCCATAGAGACGTGTGGGAGGAACGGACGCCGTGGATGGCGATCAGCATGAGCTGTCTGTTGATGTATTCGGACCTAGTCGTCTCTCCTCACACACCGTGATGGCATGGTGCACCGCGTTCCATATCTGCGACATGCTACAGAGGCCGGTTGACAGTCGTTCGAGCAATGGACATCGCATACGTACGGGGGCCACCTTCCACGTATTGTCTAGGCGTGCACATTTTGTTGCGTGTATGTGGGCAGACGTAGTGTGGCGTGACACCTGACACAGGCATGCAATAATCGTTGAAGTTGCAAATGGCGATGGACGCCTGCGTTTTCTGGTGAAGTTACGCAAATGAACAAATGGTAACCTGTTGTGGTGCGGTTGTTCTCGCTAGGGGTGAATCGGTGATGGCGACGATAGGTTGAGGTACTAACCGGTTGTTCCAGCGATACCCACCATGCCGACGAAACTGAACGGCATCTGGGTGTGAAGCGATACGCGGCGGTGGCTGGGTGGGACCATCCCCGGCCGGTGAGGGGGCGCCTCCCGGCGTGCTGGCCGCGCGGTGCGTGGGCGCACGCGCTACAGCCGGCTGGTGGGGGCGGCCAGTGGCAGGCGCGCCGGCCGACGGACGCGGCAGGCGTCGCAGCTGCGCGCCGGCGCACCCTGCGCGCGGCGCCGTGCGGCCAAAGTAGGTCCTCGCGGGCCCGGTGCGAAGCGCGGTGGACATCTTCAGTGTGCTGGTCCGATTGAGGACTGTGTGCGTTGAGGATGCGCCGCCGCCCGGCGCTCGGCGCCGCGACGCCGTCTGCTGCTCGGTCGCCCCAGCGGTTCTCGCTGGTGGTTTGTATCGCAGCTGTGCGGATGTGTTGGCGCGTGCGCTGTGCTGGGAGAGTTCGCTTCGGCACCCAAGTGGGGCTTTTGTCCTTCTGTGGCGCTGGCGTTGGAGCTGCCGGTCACCGTAGGTGGCGCGTGTTGTCTCCCGCCGGCAATGCCACGACAGCACGCTCCCGGGCCTCTGTCGGCAGCGGCAAGCTCAGTTGGGAGCACGGGTGGTCGCACCGAAAGCGTCTACTCGCCTAACTTCCGGGCGATTGCGCCTCTCTCGAACCCGACCAAGTACTTGGGGACGGCGCTGCGCGCCGCCGGGACCTGAGAGGGTTTCGAGGTGTATTGTGCAGGGGAGCTCAGCCTCCTCCTGTTTGCAGAATGATTGAGCGGGACGCTTGCCGTGTTCGCGCGGGCCCCCGGGACACACTCCCGGGCGGCCGGCTGCTCAGCTCTAGTTGACGCAGCTCCCTGGTTGATCCTGCCAGTAGTCATATGCTTGTCTCAAAGATTAAGCCATGCATGTCTCAGTACAAGCCGCATTAAGGTGAAACCGCGAATGGCTCATTAAATCAGTTATGGTTCCTTAGATCGTACCCACGTTACTTGGATAACTGTGGTAATTCTAGAGCTAATACATGCAAACAGAGTCCCGACCAGAGATGGAAGGGACGCTTTTATTAGATCAAAACCAATCGGTCGGCTCGTCGGTCCGTTTGCCTTGGTGACTCTGAATAACTTTGGGCTGATCGCACGGTCCTCGTACCGGCGACGCATCTTTCAAATGTCTGCCTTATCAACTGTCGATGGTAGGTTCTGCGCCTACCATGGTTGTAACGGGTAACGGGGAATCAGGGTTCGATTCCGGAGAGGGAGCCTGAGAAACGGCTACCACATCCAAGGAAGGCAGCAGGCGCGCAAATTACCCACTCCCGGCACGGGGAGGTAGTGACGAAAAATAACGATACGGGACTCATCCGAGGCCCCGTAATCGGAATGAGTACACTTTAAATCCTTTAACGAGTATCTATTGGAGGGCAAGTCTGGTGCCAGCAGC
This sequence comes from Schistocerca piceifrons, assembly GCF_021461385.2. NCBI lineage: Eukaryota > Metazoa > Arthropoda > Insecta > Orthoptera > Acrididae > Schistocerca > Schistocerca piceifrons. The sequence continues at coordinate 14,202 of NW_025729247.1, forward strand.
CGCGGTAATTCCAGCTCAATAGCGTATATTAAAGTTGTTGCGGTTAAAAAGCTCGTAGTTGGATTTGTGTCCCACGCATGTTGGTTCACCGCCCGTCGGTGTTTAACTTGGCATGTATCGTGGGACGTCCTGCCGGTGGGGCGAGCTGAAGGGCGTGGGCGACCGACTCGTGCGTGCTCGTGCGTCCCGAGGCGGACCCCGTTGAAATCCTACCAGGGTGCTCTTTTATTGAGTGTCTCGGTGGGCCGGCACGTTTACTTTGAACAAATTAGAGTGCTTAAAGCAGGCAAGCCCGCCTGAATACTGTGTGCATGGAATAATGGAATAGGACCTCGGTTCTATTTTGTTGGTTTTCGGAACCCGAGGTAATGATTAATAGGGACAGGCGGGGGCATTCGTATTGCGACGTTAGAGGTGAAATTCTTGGATCGTCGCAAGACGAACAGAAGCGAAAGCATTTGCCAAGTATGTTTTCATTAATCAAGAACGGAAAGTTAGAGGTTCGAAGGCGATCAGATACCGCCCTAGTTCTAACCATAAACGATGCCAGCCAGCGATCAGCCGCAGTTCCTCCGATGACTCGGCGGGCAGCCTCCGGGAAACCAAGCTTTTGGGTTCCGGGGGAAGTATGGTTGCAAAGCTGAACTTAAAGGAATTGACGAAGGGCACCACCAGGAGTGGAGCCTGCGGCTTAATTTGACTCAACACGGGAAACCTCACCAGGCCCGGACACCGGAAGGATTGACAGATTGATAGCTCTTTCTTGATTCGGTGGGTGGTGGTGCATGGCCGTTCTTAGTTGGTGGAGCGATTTGTCTGGTTAATTCCGATAACGAACGAGACTCTAGCCTGCTAACTAGTCGCGTGTACATCCTTCGTGCTGTCAGCGATTACTTTTCTTCTAGAGGGACAGGCGGCTTCTAGCCGCACGAGATTGAGCAAGTAACACAGGTCTGTGATGCCCTTAGATGTTCTGGGCCGCACGCGCGCTACACTGAAGGAATCAGCGTGTCTTCCTAGGCCGAAATGGTCGGGGTAACCCGCTGAACCATCCTTCGTGCTAGGGATTGGGGCTTGCAATTGTTCCCCATGAACGAGGGAATTCCCAGTAAGCGCGAGTCATAAGCTCGCGTTGATTACGGTCCCTGCACTTTGTACACACCCGCCCGTCGCTACTACCGATGAATGATTTAGTTGAGGTCTTCGGACTGGTACGCGGCATTGACTCTGTCCGTTGCCGATGCTACCGGAAAGATGACCAAACTTGATCATTTAGAGGAAGTAAAAGTCGTAACAAGGTTTCCGTAGGTGAACCTGCGGAAGGATCATTACCGACTAGACTGCATGTCTTTCGATGTGCGTGTCGTGTCGCGCAACACGCTACCTGTACGGCTCGCCGTAGCCGTGCGCCGCGTGCGGAACCACGCGTGCCTCTCAAAACTAGCGGCAATGTGTGTGGTACGAGCGCTGAAGCGCTGGAGCGGCTGGCCTGCGGCACCTGGCGCCTGGCGCCGGTTTTGAATGACTTTCGCCCGAGTGCCTGTCCGCTCCGGTGTGGAGCCGTACGACGCCCGTCGGCCGTGAGGCCGTTGGACACAGAACGCTGGAACAGGGGCCGCCACACGCCTCACTCCCGCCTATGCGACCGTCTCGAAAGAGACGGCGGAAACTGAGAAAAGATCACCCAGGACGGTGGATCACTCGGCTCGTGGGTCGATGAAGAACGGCAGCAAATTGCGCGTCGACATGTGAACTGCAGGACACATGAACATCGACGTTTCGAACGCACATTGCGGTCCATGGATTCCGTTCCCGGGCCACGTCTGGCTGAGGGTCGGCTACGTATACTGAAGCGCGCGGCGTTTGCCCCGCTTCGCAGACCTGGGAGTGTCGCGGCCGCCTGTGGGGCCGGCCGCGTCTCCTCAAAACGTGCGATGCGCGCCCGTCGCCTGGCGGTTCGCATACCGGTACTTCTCGTAGCGTGCACAGCCGGCTGGCGGTGTGGCGTGCGACACCTCGTACAAACGACCTCAGAGCAGGCCGAGACTACCCGCTGAATTAAGCATATTACTAAGCGGAGGAAAAGAAACTAACAAGGATTCCCCCAGTAGCGGCGAGCGAACAGGGGAAGAGTCCAGCACCGAACCCCGCAGGCTGCCGCCTGGTCGTGGCATGTGGTGTTTGGAGGGTCCACTACCCCCGACGCCTCGCGCCGAGCCCAAGTCCAACTTGAATGAGGCCAACGGCCCGTAGAGGGTGCCAGGCCCGTAGCGGCCGGTGCGAGCGTCGGCGGGACCTCTCCTTCGAGTCGGGTTGCTTGAGAGTGCAGCTCCAAGTGGGTGGTAAACTCCATCTGAGACTAAATATGACCACGAGACCGATAGCGAACAAGTACCGTGAGGGAAAGTTGAAAGAAACTTGAAGAGAGAGTTCAAAAGTACGTGAAACCGTTCTGGGGTAAACGTGAGAAGTCCGAAAGGTCGAAACGGGTGAGATTCACGCCCATCCGGCCACTGGCCTCCGCCCTCGGCAGATGGGGCCGGCCGCCCGCGCGGAGCAATCCGCGGCGGGGTCCGTGTCCGGTTGCCTTTCCACTCGCCGCGGGGTGGGGCCGTTCCGGTGTGCGGTGGGCCGCACTTCTCCCCTAGTAGGACGTCGCGACCCGCTGGGTGCCGGCCTACGGCCCCGGGTGCGCAGCCTGTCCTTCCGCGGGCCTCGGTTCGCGTCTGTTGGGCAGAGCCCCGGTGTCCTGGCTGGCTGCCGGCGGTATATCTGGAGGAGTCGATTCGCCCCTTTGGGCGCTCGGGCTCCCGGCAAGCGCGCGCGGTTCTTCCCGGATGACGGACCTACCTGGCCCGGCCCCGGACCCGCGCCGCTGTTGGCTCGGGATGCTCTCGGGCGGGAATAATCGCTCCCGTCAGCGGCGCTTCAGCTTTGGACAATTTCACGACCCGTCTTGAAACACGGACCAAGGAGTCTAACATGTGCGCGAGTCATTGGGCTGTACGAAACCTAAAGGCGTAATGAAAGTGAAGGTCTCGCCTTGCGCGGGCCGAGGGGAGGATGGGGCTTCCCCGCCCTTCACGGGGCGGCGGCCTCCGCACTCCCGGGGCGTCTCGTCCTCATTGCGAGGTGAGGCGCACCTAGAGCGTACACGTTGGGACCCGAAAGATGGTGAACTATGCCTGGCCAGGACGAAGTCAGGGGAAACCCTGATGGAGGTCCGTAGCGATTCTGACGTGCAAATCGATCGTCGGAGCTGGGTATAGGGGCGAAAGACTAATCGAACCATCTAGTAG
>NW_025729247.1:22500-32500 GCF_021461385.2 Schistocerca piceifrons
TGTACCTTAACCTAACCTATGTTGTACCTTAACCTAACCTATGTTGTACCTTAACCTAACCCATGTTGTACCTTAACCTAACCCATGTTGTACCTTAACCTAACCCATGTTGTACCTTAACCTAACCCATGTTGTACCTTAACCTAACCCATGTTGTGCCTCAACCTAACCCATGTTGTGCCTCAACCTAACCCATGTTGTGCCTCAACCTAACCCATGTTGTGCCTCAACCTAACCCATGTTGTGCCTTAACCTAACCCATGTTGTGCCTCAACCTAACCCATGTTGTGCCTTAACCTAACCCATGTTGTGCCTTAACCTAACCCATGTTGTGCCTTAACCTAACCCATGTTGTGCCTTAACCTAACCCATGTTGTGCCTTAACCTAACCCATGTTGTGCCTTAACCTAACCCATGTTGTGCCTTAACCTAACCCATGTTGTGCCTTAACCTAACCCATGTTGTGCCTTAACCTAACCCATGTTGTCGCCTTAACGTAACCCACGTTGTCGCCTAAACCTGCTCTGTAATTGTTATACGACTCGTTCAATTACTGTAGTGTTGCCCACCCGCAACCCTCGCAATATAGTTCGCTACTCGCACTGCCCGCACCCCTGTGTATCGCTTCATGTTAAACACCTTGCAAGTCTTGCTCACTTTCCACATGCTCCTGCTGTACACTGTAATGTGGATGGCAGCAGGACGTACATGCCGCCCCTCCCCACGTCCCCACCTTGCCCCCTGCCTTCGCAAGCTGGTTGGTGAGAAGTTTGCATGTTCAATGCCCTTCGCATGCGACGTACTCAGGCTACGTTGTGGTGCGGCCTGTGTCAACTGTCCGCTGATGTCGTACGCGTGAACCACAATCTGTACTGCACATTCGTCCTTATGTACTGAATGATACATCGTGGCACATGTGTGACCGCACAACGACTGCGCCCAAAAACGGCGGACCATACAGTGCAAATATTGTGCACGCAGCTACGTGTCGTCTCCCTATGAGAGCTGGATTGCAGTGTGGTACGCCATAGAGACGTGTGGGAGGAACGGACGCCGTGGATGGCGATCAGCATGAGCTGTCTGTTGATGTATTCGGACCTAGTCGTCTCTCCTCACACACCGTGATGGCATGGTGCACCGCGTTCCATATCTGCGACATGCTACAGAGGCCGGTTGACAGTCGTTCGAGCAATGGACATCGCATACGTACGGGGGCCACCTTCCACGTATTGTCTAGGCGTGCACATTTTGTTGCGTGTATGTGGGCAGACGTAGTGTGGCGTGACACCTGACACAGGCATGCAATAATCGTTGAAGTTGCAAATGGCGATGGACGCCTGCGTTTTCTGGTGAAGTTACGCAAATGAACAAATGGTAACCTGTTGTGGTGCGGTTGTTCTCGCTAGGGGTGAATCGGTGATGGCGACGATAGGTTGAGGTACTAACCGGTTGTTCCAGCGATACCCACCATGCCGACGAAACTGAACGGCATCTGGGTGTGAAGCGATACGCGGCGGTGGCTGGGTGGGACCGTCCCCGGCCGGTGAGGGGGCGCCTCCCGGCGTGCTGGCCGCGCGGTGCGTGGGCGCACGCGCTACAGCCGGCTGGTGGGGGCGGCCAGTGGCAGGCGCGCCGGCCGACGGACGCGGCAGGCGTCGCAGCTGCGCGCCGGCGCACCCTGCGCGCGGCGCCGTGCGGCCAAAGTAGGTCCTCGCGGGCCCGGTGCGAAGCGCGGTGGACATCTTCAGTGTGCTGGTCCGATTGAGGACTGTGTGCGTTGAGGATGCGCCGCCGCCCGGCGCTCGGCGCCGCGACGCCGTCTGCTGCTCGGTCGCCCCAGCGGTTCTCGCTGGTGGTTTGTATCGCAGCTGTGCGGATGTGTTGGCGCGTGCGCTGTGCTGGGAGAGTTCGCTTCGGCACCCAAGTGGGGCTTTTGTCCTTCTGTGGCGCTGGCGTTGGAGCTGCCGGTCACCGTAGGTGGCGCGTGTTGTCTCCCGCCGGCAATGCCACGACAGCACGCTCCCGGGCCTCTGTCGGCAGCGGCAAGCTCAGTTGGGAGCACGGGTGGTCGCACCGAAAGCGTCTACTCGCCTAACTCCGGGCGATTGCGCCTCTCTCGAACCCGACCAAGTACTTGGGACGGCGCTGCGCGCCGCCGGGACCTGAGAGGGTTTCGAGGTGTATTGTGCAGGGGAGCTCAGCCTCCTCCTGTTTGCAGAATGATTGAGCGGACGCTTGCGTGTTCGCGCGGGCCCCCGGGACACACTCCCGGGCGGCCGGCTGCTCAGCTCTAGTTGACGCAGCTCCCTGGTTGATCCTGCCAGTAGTCATATGCTTGTCTCAAAGATTAAGCCATGCATGTCTCAGTACAAGCCGCATTAAGGTGAAACCGCGAATGGCTCATTAAATCAGTTATGGTTCCTTAGATCGTACCCACGTTACTTGGATAACTGTGGTAATTCTAGAGCTAATACATGCAAACAGAGTCCCGAGTCTGGCGTGAGGTCAGTCGCTTGACGGCGCGTTTCGGCGCGGGCCCGCCCGTTGCCGGCGCGCCGTAAGGCACGGAGGCTCGCACTGGGGCGTATCGCTTTCCAGTCGGGCGTGCCGCGGCAGTCCTCACTAGGGGAAGTGAAGCGTCTCTTACAGCCTCTCCTTCCCAAGTAGCTCTTTCCGCCTTCCCGTGGTGCCAGACGTCAAGCTCGGCATTCTGCCTTGCGTCAAAAGGGAGAGCTGCGACCCAACCCGATGCGAAAGCGAAGGGTGCGTGGCACAGGGGGAGCTGTGTCAAGGGACCGAACACCAGTCCCTTTCTGTTCGCAGGGCACAGACCAGCAGGTGCTCTGCATGCCGGCGACCTCGTTTGTCGGCGTGGGATCACGGCGCGAGTCGGCAAGGGTGCTTCGCCGCGCCCCTGGGTAACCGGGGCGTGTTCTGCCAAACCCAGGTGGTGGTGACATCGCCTGGGCCAGGTTAGATGGGCCCAGACCGCCGAACGACTGGGGGACCGACCCACCACCTGAGTAGGAGTGGGTCCTCGGCCTTCGGGTGGAAACTCGGGCTAGTAGGCGGCGAAGGGCGAGGGGTGCATCCGCCTCTCCGGAGTGCGGGGTGCACTTGCCGAGGAGCGTCGGGTGAAATCGTCGACGACGAGGCCTTCGATGGGGACCAGTGCGCTGGCAACGGCGCGTTGAACCCTGCAGCTCTGGAGTGCCCTTGACCTAGGGGCGAGGTCGGTGGGCGAGCTGCAATAGTCCCCCCCCATGCCAGAGGAGCCGGTCCGGGGCAAGAGACGGGCTCCCAATCCTTTTTTCGCTTGTCTACAATATGGCCGAGTCAGAGACAAGCGATTCATGTGCGCCTTCGAGGGCTTCTTTGCTTACTGTTCCCTCCCCATCAGGGGGCACGGGGCAGACCGAGGAAAGTATCAGTGACAGGCATGCCAGGATTACACAATACCTGGAAGCCAATGTGAAAAATGGCAAGATCAGCCAGGCTGCGATCTTGACGTTAAAAAATGAACTCGCCTCCTGGGCTATTGCTCATGCGAAGCTTGAGGGGCGGGTTGAAGAACTGCAGAAAGAGAATGAAAGGCTGCGCAAGCAGCCAATAAAGTCATGGGCCAATGTAGTCGCTCAAACGACACCTAAGAGCCAAACTACTAGAGATACAATTGTAAAAGTATCACAAAGACCAGATACTGCTGTCTTTTTGCGACCATTACCCGGTCAAGACACAAAAAAAGTGCAGGAGATATTCACAACAACGATTAATCCTGTAAAGGATAAAATTAAAGTCAACAAAGTAAAAGCCACAAAGAACGTTGTGATAGTTGATGTGGCAACAGTAGATGACCGAAACAAGATACTTAACAACCAAAAACTGTGCAAAGCCGTTAAATGTGAACCCCCGAAAAAGAGAAATCCGCTTGTAATTATGTACGACATACCGGTCACATTTGAAAATAATGAACTTCAAGAAACAATTCGTAATCAAAATTTTGACGATATAAGTGCTGAGGACTTCAAAAATGAATTTAAACTTAAATTCAAAACAGGGCCAAGAGACAAAGACGTTGTACATCACGTAGCAGAAGTTTCTGGCCAGATGTGGAAAAAATTAACCTCAATGGGTAAGATTTACATTGGCTTCCACGCCATAAATGTGCGGGACTTCTTGGTGGTACCTCGCTGCCATAATTGCGGAGATCTTGATCATGTACACAAGTACTGTGAGAGGAAGTCGGCTTGCTCCAGGTGTGGAGAAGAAAATCACATCAGAAAAAACTGCAAAAATCCGGCAATTTGTATCCCATGTATAAAGAGAGGCAAAAAGACTTGCAATGCCTCCGGTCGCAACTGCCCGACGTACAGGATGCTTGAGCAGAGGCTAATATCAAGAACTGATTATGGCTGAGCCAAATACAGCACCCAGGATGCCTAAAAGAAAATCCCCATGCAAGAGGAGAAGGGATGCGGCAAGGGCAGCCCAATTCAAACGATTTCTTGCAGCACTTGCAGAAGGAGGTGATGGTAGAAAGAAAATGATAGATGCGTGCGTCCAAACGGACTCACAAGAACAAGTGGCAGCCCCCTCTCCCTACTGCTGGGGATCGCAAACGCCAGGAAATCAGGCAACTCGCGACAGGCGTCCTGTAGCGGTGGGCCGACCGGCATTCGTTCAAGGGAGTCCTGTGCTGGAATTGCCGGTGCAGGTCAATACAGTTACTAGTACAAATACACAAATGAATAGCACCAATGTGAATACTGACTCGAGACAACCAAATGCTGTGAGAACGGCGGTTGATCCGGTCAGAATATATCCCAATCTCGAGCATTCCCTACAATTATCCCGTCTGGAGGAGCCGGCTGTCCTAACCACCGCACTGCGACATCTAGTGCGGGTAGGGCATAGATACGGGCGCAAGGTCACCTTCTCGGCCATGGAGGCTGTAGACAGGGTACAACTAAAGACAATGAATCTCCCCACTGACTTCGGCGCCCTGCGTGACCTAGTAAGAAAGGTGTTTGAGAGAAGAAATGAAACCTTTAATTTAGAGGAAATATATAATCAGTCTGTCCTATCCAATGGGAGAATAGCTTACGACTGGAGAAAAACCTTCCCAGAATCATATGTGCACACATATTTCCCATAGTTACAGAAATAAAGATAGGACAGCTAAACGCACACAATAGTAGACTGGTCATGCAGGAACTTCGGAGAGTGGTGGAGGAGAAGAGTCTTGATGTGCTCTGTTTGCAGGAGCCATACTCTCTTGCGGGGAACATAGCCTACGCTGCCATGAGCTGGCAAGTAGTAAGTTTTGGAGACGACCCGAAAGCCACCATCATAATAATCAACAAGGCACTGCGGGCAACAGTGCTCTCACACCTCTCGGACGACCACTGCAATGTTATTGAACTGCAGTCACCAAATGGCGTCATATATTTAATAAATATGTACTTTCAGTACGGTACAGATATTGACCTGTACCTTGACCAACTTACGCAGGTGGCAACGGTGCTGAGGGGCAGAAAGGCAGTTGTGGTGGCGGACGTGAACGCCAAATCCCCCCTATGGCACAGTGGCACTCGAGATGAAAGGGGAAGCAAGCTGGAAGAGACTATTATGTCTCTACAACTCCTCATTGCCAACAGACCTGGAAACCCCCCCACCTACACAGGAGGGGGAGGGAATGGAACCAATATTGACATCACAATGATGACAGCCAATATCGCTGCCAATATACAAAACTGGACTGTTACTGACGGAGACACTACCAGCGATCACAACCTGATCACATTCACAATCACGGATCAGGAGCGCCACTGGGACATAGGGTGGGAGGTACAACTAAATTATAACAAGACCAACTGGGAGCGTCTCGCAGGAGAGTTTGACCCTCCGACATGGCCGGAAGATGACGATGACGTCAACAAACACGCCGAAGATCTGGTGGGCGCTATTACCAGGGCGGTAAAGGCTGCTGTACCAACCAGGAGGAGAGCCGTTGCGGCTTCTCCATCACCATGGTCTGCGGAACTAGGGCAGATGCGTCAGTCTGTCAGGAGGGCGAGGAGGTATTACCAGCGAAGTGTCGTCTGGGAAGAAAAACAAAGATGGCTGCAAACATACAGGGAAGCCAAAGAGCAGTTTCAGAAAGAACTGCGGACAGTCAGGCTGGAAAGCTGGAAAAAATATGTGCACAGCCAATTGGCTATTGATCCCTGGGGCACTCCCTACAAAATAGTAAGGGAAAAAATCAGGTCGCCAATGGTGCTCTCCACAATCAGGGATGGAAATCGGATGACTGGGTCTTGGCAGGAAACTGCTGAGGTCCTTCTCCACCAACTCCTCCCTGATGATGAAGAGGAAGAGGACACAGAAGAACAACGCCTAATTAGGCAGGCTCTGCAAGTAGACTATGAGAATAACATCATGGTGTACCCTTTCTCTGAAGAAGAAGTTGCAGCCCACATTAAATCGCTAAAGAAAGGAAAGGCCCCAGGACCAGACGGCATCATCGCGGAGGTGGTGCAGTACCTCGCTCCTCAACTAGTGACACCTTTAGCAAGAATTTACAATGAGGCCCTGCGCCTCAGAACATTCCCTAAAATCTGGAAGCGGGCCAACGTTGTAATCATCAAAAAGGGGCAAGACAAAGACCCTAAAGAAGCAAAATCTTACAGACCCATCTGTCTGTTGGACCTGTTGGGCAAACTGCTGGAGAAGTTACTGGCTGACAGACTGACAGCACACCGAGTGCTGTGCGGGATGAGTGACAGGCAATTCGGTTTTCGGCAGGGGCGATCTGCGTGTGACGCAATTGCCCTCGCATCCGAGGTCTGTGGGTCGTCTCCGCACAAGTACATAGTTGGCATCATGGTGGATATCAGTGGCGCCTTTGACAACCTGTGGTGGCCTTCGCTCTTCTCCTGCCTGCGGGAGAAGGAGTGTCCAGGGCCGCTATACGGCTGTCTCAGGAGCTATTGTATGGAAAGAGAGGTCTGGCTATCGTCCCCTAGCGAGCGAATTGGCAAGAAGATCACGAAGGGGTGTCCACAGGGCTCTGTCCTGGGGCCACTCTTTTGGGACATAAATATGGAGCCTCTTCTGGAGAGCTTGGAAAACAGTGTGGACGTGCTAGAGGCGATAGCTTACGCTGACGACCTCCTTCTGCTGGTTGGCGGCCGAAGTCGCGAGGACCTCGAACCCAAAATCAATAGGACATTATCAATTCTCACGCAGTGGTGCCAGAACACGAAAATGACCATTGCGCCTAACAAGTCTACATACCTATTACTGAAAGGCCAACTGGCCAGAAATCCAACAGTAAGAATCGAGGGCTCACCAGTGATTCGGCGTCGTGAGGCCCGGTATTTAGGGGTTATAATCGATGAAAGGTGGAATTTCGCCAAACATATAGAAACAGCAACACAAAAATCACTCGAAGCTCTAAACAACTTAATCACAATAGGACACAGTAGATTTCATCTCCCACCAGAACTCATTAAATTATATCACAATACCATTCTTGTCTCTATCATGGGTTACGGCTCCGGAGTGTGGGCACACAGGCTCACGAGGGTTGTGCCCGCTTTGTCTGTGAGGAGGGTGCAACGCAACATGCTTTTGCGCTCCATCGGAGCGTACAGAACATCTCCGGGAGGGGCACTACTAGTACTTATGGGGGTGTGTCCCCTGGATATCAAAATCCGGGAACAGGCAGCCTGGTACTGGGTTAAAAGAGGAGATGTAGATAAGACTGAAAGTATCTTGGGAGTGCGGGTGGGGGACAAGTTTGCCATTAAGAGGAGAGGAGAAGAGTTATGGCAAGAACTCTGGGATGCTGACACAACAGGCCGAAGGACTTACCAGCTGCTCCCAAATATTAAAGAACGTTTCCAACTATCGCATTTCCAGCCAAGTAAGGGACTGTTGCACTTCCTCACAGGACATGGACCGTATCCGGCATATCTATGCCGATTCGGGAAAAGGGCTACCCCCTCGTGTGACTGCGGAGCTGAATGGGGTACTCCGGACCACGTGATCTATGAGTGCCCCATATTCGATGATGTAGCCAGTGACCTAAGAAGCCAGTTGCCTCACAACAATACGTACCAATTAATCAGAGATCCCACCACATTCAACATAGTAAACCGCCTTGCCAGCGAGGTATCAGCAAAGGTCCTGCGGGAATATTTAAGGGAAAGCACTTGAACAACCGGACATGACATAACTGAAGGCGACCCATCCCATTCCGCCGGGGCGTGGACTGGCCAATCGCCGTGACGGTAGGAATCCGCCACGCTCCGGAACAGGGGGAGGGAGCGCCAACACCCGGATTCGACAGTTGCGCACCGATCATGACTTAGCAATAGTCAGACCTAAGTAGATAGTAGATAGAAAATCTTAACTGAACTTGCAGCGATCTTCAAAAGGCCAGCCCAGTGCCAGGGGCATGCTCACTGGGATTAGCTCAGTGGGCACGGCCACACAGTAGGTTTATATAAACATCTGGCACGCCTGTAACGCTGCAGGAGGTAGACCTTAGATTAGTTAGCAAGAGTAAAAGTAGATCTTACCCAACAAAGAAACTAACTCTTATGTCCTGTAGCAAGTAAGTTTACTAACACTAGAATAGAAGTATAAATGCTGCTAATATTCAATAAAAATGTAATGTAGAGAATTAAGACCCACTAATGTATTAGGTGGTGGGTTAATATGTAAGAAATAATTTAATGGAATAAAGAAATTTTTTTTTTTTTTTTTAAAAAAAAAAAAAAAAAATAAAAAAAAAAAAAAAAAAAAAAAAAAAAAAACAGAGTCCCGACCAGAGATGGAAGGGACGCTTTTATTAGATCAAAACCAATCGGTCGGCTCGTCCGGTCCGTTTGCCTTGGTGACTCTGAATAACTTTGGGCTGATCGCACGGTCCTCGTACCGGCGACGCATCTTTCAAATGTCTGCCTTATCAACTGTCGATGGTAGGTTCTGCGCCTACCATGGTTGTAACGGGTAACGGGGAATCAGGGTTCGATTCCGGAGAGGGAGCCTGAGAAACGGCTACCACATCCAAGGAAGGCAGCAGGCGCGCAAATTACCCACTCCCGGCACGGGGAGGTAGTGACGAAAAATAACGATACGGGACTCATCCGAGGCCCCGTAATCGGAATGAGTACACTTTAAATCCTTTAACGAGTATCTATTGGAGGGCAAGTCTGGTGCCAGCAGCCGCGGTAATTCCAGCTCCAATAGCGTATATTAAAGTTGTTGCGGTTAAAAAGCTCGTAGTTGGATTTGTGTCCCACGCTGTTGGTTCACCGCCCGTCGGTGTTTAACTGGCATGTATCGTGGGACGTCCTGCCGGTGGGGCGAGCTGAAGGCGTGCGACCGCCTCGTGCGTGCTCGTGCGTCCCGAGGCGGACCCCGTTGAAATCCTACCAGGGTGCTCTTTATTGAGTGTCTCGGTGGGCCGGCACGTTTACTTTGAACAAATTAGAGTGCTTAAAGCAGGCAAGCCCGCCTGAATACTGTGTGCATGGAATAATGGAATAGGACCTCGGTTCTATTTTGTTGGTTTTCGGAACCCGAGGTAATGATTAATAGGGACAGGCGGGGGCATTCGTATTGCGACGTTAGAGGTGAAATTCTTGGATCGTCGCAAGACGAACAGAAGCGAAAGCATTTGCCAAGTATGTTTTCATTAATCAAGAACGAAAGTTAGAGGTTCGAAGGCGATCAGATACCGCCCTAGTTCTAACCATAAACGATGCCAGCCAGCGATCCGCCGCAGTTCCTCCGATGACTCGGCGGGCAGCCTCCGGGAAACCAAAGCTTTTGGGTTCCGGGGGAAGTATGGTTGCAAAGCTGAAACTTAAAGGAATTGACGGAAGGGCACCACCAGGAGTGGAGCCTGCGGCTTAATTTGACTCAACACGGGAAACCTCACCAGGCCCGGACACCGGAAGGATTGACAGATTGATAGCTCTTTCTTGAT
>NW_025729247.1:35000-37500 GCF_021461385.2 Schistocerca piceifrons
TCGAACCATCTAGTAGCTGGTTCCCTCCGAAGTTTCCCTCAGGATAGCTGGTGCTCGTACGAGTCTCATCCGGTAAAGCGAATGATTAGAGGCCTTGGGGCCGAAACGACCTCAACCTATTCTCAAACTTTAAATGGGTGAGATCTCCGGCTTGCTTGATATGCTGAAGCCGCGAGCAAACGACTCGGATCGGAGTGCCAAGTGGGCCACTTTTGGTAAGCAGAACTGGCGCTGTGGGATGAACCAAACGCCGAGTTAAGGCGCCCGAATCGACGCTCATGGGAAACCATGAAAGGCGTTGGTTGCTTAAGACAGCAGGACGGTGGCCATGGAAGTCGGAATCCGCTAAGGAGTGTGTAACAACTCACCTGCCGAAGCAACTAGCCCTGAAAATGGATGGCGCTGAAGCGTCGTGCCTATACTCGGCCGTCAGTCTGGCAGTCATGGCCGGTCCTTGCGGCCGGCCGCGAAGCCCTGACGAGTAGGAGGGTCGCGGCGGTGGGCGCAGAAGGGTCTGGGCGTGAGCCTGCCTGGAGCCGCCGTCGGTGCAGATCTTGGTGGTAGTAGCAAATACTCCAGCGAGGCCCTGGAGGGCTGACGCGGAGAAGGGTTTCGTGTGAACAGCCGTTGCACACGAGTCAGTCGATCCTAAGCCCTAGGAGAAATCCGATGTTGATGGGGGCCGTCATAGCATGATGCGCTTTGTGCTGGCCCCCGTTGGGCGAAAGGGAATCCGGTTCCTATTCCGGAACCCGGCAGCGGAACCGATACAAGTCGGGCCCCTCTTTTAGAGATGCTCGTCGGGGTAACCCAAAAGGACCCGGAGACGCCGTCGGGAGATCGGGGAAGAGTTTTCTTTTCTGCATGAGCGTTCGAGTTCCCTGGAATCCTCTAGCAGGGAGATAGGGTTTGGAACGCGAAGAGCACCGCAGTTGCGGCGGTGTCCCGATCTTCCCCTCGGACCTTGAAAATCCGGGAGAGGGCCACGTGGAGGTGTCGCGCCGGTTCGTACCCATATCCGCAGCAGGTCTCCAAGGTGAAGAGCCTCTAGTCGATAGAATAATGTAGGTAAGGGAAGTCGGCAAATTGGATCCGTAACTTCGGGATAAGGATTGGCTCTGAGGATCGGGGCGTGTCGGGCTTGGTCGGGAAGTGGGTCAGCGCTAACGTGCCGGGCCTGGGCGAGGTGAGTGCCGTAGGGGTGCCGGTAAGTGCGGGCGTTTAGCGCGGGCGTGGTCTGCTCTCGCCGTTGGTCGGCCTCGTGCTGGCCGGCGGTGCAGGATGCGCGCGCCTGCGCGGCGTTCGCGCCCCGGTGCTTCAACCTGCGTGCAGGATCCGAGCTCGGTCCCGTGCCTTGGCCTCCCACGGATCTTCCTTGCTGCGAGGCCGCGTCCGCCTTAGCGTGCTCCTCCGGGGGCGCGCGGGTGCGCGGATTCTCTTCGGCCGCCATTCAACGATCAACTCAGAACTGGCACGGACTGGGGGAATCCGACTGTCTAATTAAAACAAAGCATTGCGATGGCCCTAGCGGGTGTTGACGCAATGTGATTTCTGCCCAGTGCTCTGAATGTCAACGTGAAGAAATTCAAGCAAGCGCGGGTAAACGGCGGGAGTAACTATGACTCTCTTAAGGTGGCCAAGTGGCGGCGGTGTGGCTGCATCCGGACTTGGCTTCTCGAAGTGCGGTCTTGATGTAGTCGTGCTGCTGCTGCGAGGTGCCTTCCTTGGGTTATAGTTACAGGGAGAGTGATGCGCAATACATGGGCCTAGCCCTCTTAGCCTCTCCTCTCCTGCGGTCTTCTCCCCTTCTCGTGGGCCCGCTGATTTCGCAGAGTGGAAGACCGCACCAGGGGCTTGGGGGGGTTACCAGCCCCCCCTCGCACTATCCCTTTGTTAGTTGGGGGCAGTAAGCAGAGAATAAGTGGTGGCCCTTCCGCTGAAGGCGCCACCCCAACTCCCCCAGCACCTAGCCGGCCAACCGGCCGTGCCGAAAATCTTGTAACTTTTGCAGCTATGTATACCTGTAGTGAGTGCCACCGCAGCTTTACAACCAAGAACGGTCTCGGGGTCCATCGCCGCCGCCAACATCTTGCGGCCGCCAACGCGGAGATCGTCACGGAGAGGCATCGCGCGAGGTGGACGGAGGAAGAAGTCCTGTCGCTCGCCAAGGCGGAGGCCGAACTGTTCCTTGAGAGGGACGCCCGGTTCTTCTTCGTCAATCAAGAACTCATCAGGATGTTCCCCGACCGAACGCTCGAGGCAATCAAGTGCCGACGGCGGCAAGCTGCCCACAAACAGCTTGTCCGCCAATTCATGGAGGTGCTTGAGGTCGGTCGGGGGGAAGAGCCGGCGTCCCGCCGGGGAGCAGCGAGCCCGCTGCCTGACGCGGGCGAGGCCGCTGCGCCGCCCGTCGACGCAGCCGAGGACTTCGCGGCCGACACCACCGGGCCGCCGCCGGAGGGGCCGACTGACGCCGCCATCTGGGAGCATCTGGCGGGGC
>NW_025729247.1:42500-47500 GCF_021461385.2 Schistocerca piceifrons
CAAAACATACCGCCATCTGTAGGTCTCCCGCAACATGACCTCCTGCAACGACGCTACCGCCATCTATGAGACGCCAAGCCGACTAAGACAGCGATGGCGCCACAGTGGCCGCCTTTCGACGCCACCCACAAAGGCTGCAGCCTCTGTCGACCATAGCACCCAATCTCCAGTGGCTCTGCCGCACGAAGCCGTGGACCGGCAATGACGCCACCCGCACCCGTTCGTGCACCACCCCAACCGCCAAACTCGCACCTCCAGCGGATGAACGGCGGACGTTTCCCGCACTCGTAAAGTGCAATCCACCCCTATAACTTGCGTTTCATGAAGAGTTATTTCCAATATGCGACATTCCCGCTGTCCGTATACATGAGCCGCGACCTGTACCACTTACGAGCGAGAGACGCGATCGCGTTGCTCACTGTACGGCGTCCGATACCGAGCCATCAGCATGTCGGTCCCCATGCGCGTTGCACTCGCACTCGCAGTCGCAAAAACGTGGGGCAAATATATTACGCGGAAGAGTTATAACAGACCGAGCCCCACTGCATGGGGGGAGTCTTTGTCACTAATGTACACAGATGGAACATTTTGGACTGGAACCAGATTACCCGTACACACGGCGCTGATTAGTAATCAATGCAGAGCCATCAAACTACAGCAAATATACACAACTGTCCGTATACATGCTGAAAGAGTCTGCCCAAAATGGGAACCACACGTCAGCCAGACACTCTGATCACGCACCACTCTCTGCTTCTAACAGGCGCACATACAATATGTAAGCACCAGCATGGAACAACATCCAGTGCATCTTCTCCGCCACATTACACAATCCACACTATCACAACCAGACCAGGAGGTCCGTGCGGAAAATACAATATCCCAGCCTTTCGACATCCACCATTGCGCAGACCAGGCACCAACACCCACACATGTCCTATACAACGGTGCACCCAACATCACAATAGTACCTCCTGTCACAGCGCACAAACAATGACATGAGTCAAAGACACAGGTCTCACACAAGCATAGAATTGGAGCGCCGCCTCTAATAAGCCAAAGGTGCATCCTGACGTGACAAATCTGATCATGTCACAAGCATTCACTTACTATAATCACTATCAACGAACCTGCCGCCCCCGCCCCCCCCCCCCCTACACCTTTCCGTACAACAACGTGTAACCTAACCTAACCTAACCTAACCTATGTTGTACCTTAACCTAACCTATGTTGTACCTTAACCTAACCTATGTTGTACCTTAACCTAACCTATGTTGTACCTTAACCTAACCTATGTTGTACCTTAACCTAACCTATGTTGTACCTTAACCTAACCTATGTTGTACCTTAACCTAACCCATGTTGTACCTTAACCTAACCCATGTTGTACCTTAACCTAACCCATGTTGTACCTTAACCTAACCCATGTTGTACCTTAACCTAACCCATGTTGTACCTTAACCTAACCCATGTTGTGCCTCAACCTAACCCATGTTGTGCCTCAACCTAACCCATGTTGTGCCTCAACCTAACCCATGTTGTGCCTCAACCTAACCCATGTTGTGCCTTAACCTAACCCATGTTGTGCCTCAACCTAACCCATGTTGTGCCTTAACCTAACCCATGTTGTGCCTTAACCTAACCCATGTTGTGCCTTAACCTAACCCATGTTGTGCCTTAACCTAACCCATGTTGTGCCTTAACCTAACCCATGTTGTGCCTTAACCTAACCCATGTTGTGCCTTAACCTAACCCATGTTGTGCCTTAACCTAACCCATGTTGTCGCCTTAACGTAACCCACGTTGTCGCCTAAACCTGCTCTGTAATTGTTATACGACTCGTTCAATTACTGTAGTGTTGCCCACCCGCAACCCTCGCAATATAGTTCGCTACTCGCACTGCCCGCACCCCTGTGTATCGCTTCATGTTAAACACCTTGCAAGTCTTGCTCACTTTCCACATGCTCCTGCTGTACACTGTAATGTGGATGGCAGCAGGACGTACATGCCGCCCCTCCCCACGTCCCCACCTTGCCCCCTGCCTTCGCAAGCTGGTTGGTGAGAAGTTTGCATGTTCAATGCCCTTCGCATGCGACGTACTCAGGCTACGTTGTGGTGCGGCCTGTGTCAACTGTCCGCTGATGTCGTACGCGTGAACCACAATCTGTACTGCACATTCGTCCTTATGTACTGAATGATACATCGTGGCACATGTGTGACCGCACAACGACTGCGCCCAAAAACGGCGGACCATACAGTGCAAATATTGTGCACGCAGCTACGTGTCGTCTCCCTATGAGAGCTGGATTGCAGTGTGGTACGCCATAGAGACGTGTGGGAGGAACGGACGCCGTGGATGGCGATCAGCATGAGCTGTCTGTTGATGTATTCGGACCTAGTCGTCTCTCCTCACACACCGTGATGGCATGGTGCACCGCGTTCCATATCTGCGACATGCTACAGAGGCCGGTTGACAGTCGTTCGAGCAATGGACATCGCATACGTACGGGGGCCACCTTCCACGTATTGTCTAGGCGTGCACATTTTGTTGCGTGTATGTGGGCAGACGTAGTGTGGCGTGACACCTGACACAGGCATGCAATAATCGTTGAAGTTGCAAATGGCGATGGACGCCTGCGTTTTCTGGTGAAGTTACGCAAATGAACAAATGGTAACCTGTTGTGGTGCGGTTGTTCTCGCTAGGGGTGAATCGGTGATGGCGACGATAGGTTGAGGTACTAACCGGTTGTTCCAGCGATACCCACCATGCCGACGAAACTGAACGGCATCTGGGTGTGAAGCGATACGCGGCGGTGGCTGGGTGGGACCGTCCCCGGCCGGTGAGGGGGCGCCTCCCGGCGTGCTGGCCGCGCGGTGCGTGGGCGCACGCGCTACAGCCGGCTGGTGGGGGCGGCCAGTGGCAGGCGCGCCGGCCGACGGACGCGGCAGGCGTCGCAGCTGCGCGCCGGCGCACCCTGCGCGCGGCGCCGTGCGGCCAAAGTAGGTCCTCGCGGGCCCGGTGCGAAGCGCGGTGGACATCTTCAGTGTGCTGGTCCGATTGAGGACTGTGTGCGTTGAGGATGCGCCGCCGCCCGGCGCTCGGCGCCGCGACGCCGTCTGCTGCTCGGTCGCCCCAGCGGTTCTCGCTGGTGGTTTGTATCGCAGCTGTGCGGATGTGTTGGCGCGTGCGCTGTGCTGGGAGAGTTCGCTTCGGCACCCAAGTGGGGCTTTTGTCCTTCTGTGGCGCTGGCGTTGGAGCTGCCGGTCACCGTAGGTGGCGCGTGTTGTCTCCCGCCGGCAATGCCACGACAGCACGCTCCCGGGCCTCTGTCGGCAGCGGCAAGCTCAGTTGGGAGCACGGGTGGTCGCACCGAAAGCGTCTACTCGCCTAACTCCGGGCGATTGCGCCTCTCTCGAACCCGACCAAGTACTTGGGACGGCGCTGCGCGCCGCCGGGACCTGAGAGGGTTTCGAGGTGTATTGTGCAGGGGAGCTCAGCCTCCTCCTGTTTGCAGAATGATTGAGCGGACGCTTGCGTGTTCGCGCGGGCCCCCGGGACACACTCCCGGGCGGCCGGCTGCTCAGCTCTAGTTGACGCAGCTCCCTGGTTGATCCTGCCAGTAGTCATATGCTTGTCTCAAAGATTAAGCCATGCATGTCTCAGTACAAGCCGCATTAAGGTGAAACCGCGAATGGCTCATTAAATCAGTTATGGTTCCTTAGATCGTACCCACGTTACTTGGATAACTGTGGTAATTCTAGAGCTAATACATGCAAACAGAGTCCCGACCAGAGATGGAAGGGACGCTTTTATTAGATCAAAACCAATCGGTCGGCTCGTCCGGTCCGTTTGCCTTGGTGACTCTGAATAACTTTGGGCTGATCGCACGGTCCTCGTACCGGCGACGCATCTTTCAAATGTCTGCCTTATCAACTGTCGATGGTAGGTTCTGCGCCTACCATGGTTGTAACGGGTAACGGGGAATCAGGGTTCGATTCCGGAGAGGGAGCCTGAGAAACGGCTACCACATCCAAGGAAGGCAGCAGGCGCGCAAATTACCCACTCCCGGCACGGGGAGGTAGTGACGAAAAATAACGATACGGGACTCATCCGAGGCCCCGTAATCGGAATGAGTACACTTTAAATCCTTTAACGAGTATCTATTGGAGGGCAAGTCTGGTGCCAGCAGCCGCGGTAATTCCAGCTCCAATAGCGTATATTAAAGTTGTTGCGGTTAAAAAGCTCGTAGTTGGATTTGTGTCCCACGCTGTTGGTTCACCGCCCGTCGGTGTTTAACTGGCATGTATCGTGGGACGTCCTGCCGGTGGGGCGAGCTGAAGGCGTGCGACCGCCTCGTGCGTGCTCGTGCGTCCCGAGGCGGACCCCGTTGAAATCCTACCAGGGTGCTCTTTATTGAGTGTCTCGGTGGGCCGGCACGTTTACTTTGAACAAATTAGAGTGCTTAAAGCAGGCAAGCCCGCCTGAATACTGTGTGCATGGAATAATGGAATAGGACCTCGGTTCTATTTTGTTGGTTTTCGGAACCCGAGGTAATGATTAATAGGGACAGGCGGGGGCATTCGTATTGCGACGTTAGAGGTGAAATTCTTGGATCGTCGCAAGACGAACAGAAGCGAAAGCATTTGCCAAGTATGTTTTCATTAATCAAGAACGAAAGTTAGAGGTTCGAAGGCGATCAGATACCGCCCTAGTTCTAACCATAAACGATGCCAGCCAGCGATCCGCCGCAGTTCCTCCGATGACTCGGCGGGCAGCCTCCGGGAAACCAAAGCTTTTGGGTTCCGGGGGAAGTATGGTTGCAAAGCTGAAACTTAAAGGAATTGACGGAAGGGCACCACCAGGAGTGGAGCCTGCGGCTTAATTTGACTCAACACGGGAAACCTCACCAGGCCCGGACACCGGAAGGATTGACAGATTGATAGCTCTTTCTTGATTCGGTGGGTGGTGGTGCATGGCCGTTCTTAGTTGGTGGAGCGAT
>NW_025729247.1:55000-57500 GCF_021461385.2 Schistocerca piceifrons
CTTAACCTAACCTATGTTGTACCTTAACCTAACCTATGTTGTACCTTAACCTAACCTATGTTGTACCTTAACCTAACCCATGTTGTACCTTAACCTAACCCATGTTGTACCTTAACCTAACCCATGTTGTACCTTAACCTAACCCATGTTGTACCTTAACCTAACCCATGTTGTACCTTAACCTAACCCATGTTGTGCCTCAACCTAACCCATGTTGTGCCTCAACCTAACCCATGTTGTGCCTCAACCTAACCCATGTTGTGCCTCAACCTAACCCATGTTGTGCCTTAACCTAACCCATGTTGTGCCTCAACCTAACCCATGTTGTGCCTTAACCTAACCCATGTTGTGCCTTAACCTAACCCATGTTGTGCCTTAACCTAACCCATGTTGTGCCTTAACCTAACCCATGTTGTGCCTTAACCTAACCCATGTTGTGCCTTAACCTAACCCATGTTGTGCCTTAACCTAACCCATGTTGTGCCTTAACCTAACCCATGTTGTGCCTTAACCTAACCCATGTTGTCGCCTTAACGTAACCCACGTTGTCGCCTAAACCTGCTCTGTAATTGTTATACGACTCGTTCAATTACTGTAGTGTTGCCCACCCGCAACCCTCGCAATATAGTTCGCTACTCGCACTGCCCGCACCCCTGTGTATCGCTTCATGTTAAACACCTTGCAAGTCTTGCTCACTTTCCACATGCTCCTGCTGTACACTGTAATGTGGATGGCAGCAGGACGTACATGCCGCCCCTCCCCACGTCCCCACCTTGCCCCCTGCCTTCGCAAGCTGGTTGGTGAGAAGTTTGCATGTTCAATGCCCTTCGCATGCGACGTACTCAGGCTACGTTGTGGTGCGGCCTGTGTCAACTGTCCGCTGATGTCGTACGCGTGAACCACAATCTGTACTGCACATTCGTCCTTATGTACTGAATGATACATCGTGGCACATGTGTGACCGCACAACGACTGCGCCCAAAAACGGCGGACCATACAGTGCAAATATTGTGCACGCAGCTACGTGTCGTCTCCCTATGAGAGCTGGATTGCAGTGTGGTACGCCATAGAGACGTGTGGGAGGAACGGACGCCGTGGATGGCGATCAGCATGAGCTGTCTGTTGATGTATTCGGACCTAGTCGTCTCTCCTCACACACCGTGATGGCATGGTGCACCGCGTTCCATATCTGCGACATGCTACAGAGGCCGGTTGACAGTCGTTCGAGCAATGGACATCGCATACGTACGGGGGCCACCTTCCACGTATTGTCTAGGCGTGCACATTTTGTTGCGTGTATGTGGGCAGACGTAGTGTGGCGTGACACCTGACACAGGCATGCAATAATCGTTGAAGTTGCAAATGGCGATGGACGCCTGCGTTTTCTGGTGAAGTTACGCAAATGAACAAATGGTAACCTGTTGTGGTGCGGTTGTTCTCGCTAGGGGTGAATCGGTGATGGCGACGATAGGTTGAGGTACTAACCGGTTGTTCCAGCGATACCCACCATGCCGACGAAACTGAACGGCATCTGGGTGTGAAGCGATACGCGGCGGTGGCTGGGTGGGACCGTCCCCGGCCGGTGAGGGGGCGCCTCCCAGCGTGCTGGCCGCGCGGTGCGTGGGCGCACGCGCTACAGCCGGCTGGTGGGGGCGGCCAGTGGCAGGCGCGCCGGCCGACGGACGCGGCAGGCGTCGCAGCTGCGCGCCGGCGCACCCTGCGCGCGGCGCCGTGCGGCCAAAGTAGGTCCTCGCGGGCCCGGTGCGAAGCGCGGTGGACATCTTCAGTGTGCTGGTCCGATTGAGGACTGTGTGCGTTGAGGATGCGCCGCCGCCCGGCGCTCGGCGCCGCGACGCCGTCTGCTGCTCGGTCGCCCCAGCGGTTCTCGCTGGTGGTTTGTATCGCAGCTGTGCGGATGTGTTGGCGCGTGCGCTGTGCTGGGAGAGTTCGCTTCGGCACCCAAGTGGGGCTTTTGTCCTTCTGTGGCGCTGGCGTTGGAGCTGCCGGTCACCGTAGGTGGCGCGTGTTGTCTCCCGCCGGCAATGCCACGACAGCACGCTCCCGGGCCTCTGTCGGCAGCGGCAAGCTCAGTTGGGAGCACGGGTGGTCGCACCGAAAGCGTCTACTCGCCTAACTCCGGGCGATTGCGCCTCTCTCGAACCCGACCAAGTACTTGGGACGGCGCTGCGCGCCGCCGGGACCTGAGAGGGTTTCGAGGTGTATTGTGCAGGGGAGCTCAGCCTCCTCCTGTTTGCAGAATGATTGAGCGGACGCTTGCGTGTTCGCGCGGGCCCCCGGGACACACTCCCGGGCGGCCGGCTGCTCAGCTCTAGTTGACGCAGCTCCCTGGTTGATCCTGCCAGTAGTCATATGCTTGTCTCAAAGATTAAGCCATGCATGTCTCAGTACAAGCCGCATTAAGGTGAAACCGCGAATGGCTCATTAAATCAGTTATGGTTCCTTAGATCGTACCCACGTTACTTGGATAACTGTGGTAATT
>NW_025729247.1:65000-70000 GCF_021461385.2 Schistocerca piceifrons
CCTGCAACGACGCTACCGCCATCTATGAGACGCCAAGCCGACTAAGACAGCGATGGCGCCACAGTGGCCGCCTTTCGACGCCACCCACAAAGGCTGCAGCCTCTGTCGACCATAGCACCCAATCTCCAGTGGCTCTGCCGCACGAAGCCGTGGACCGGCAATGACGCCACCCGCACCCGTTCGTGCACCACCCCAACCGCCAAACTCGCACCTCCAGCGGATGAACGGCGGACGTTTCCCGCACTCGTAAAGTGCAATCCACCCCTATAACTTGCGTTTCATGAAGAGTTATTTCCAATATGCGACATTCCCGCTGTCCGTATACATGAGCCGCGACCTGTACCACTTACGAGCGAGAGACGCGATCGCGTTGCTCACTGTACGGCGTCCGATACCGAGCCATCAGCATGTCGGTCCCCATGCGCGTTGCACTCGCACTCGCAGTCGCAAAAACGTGGGGCAAATATATTACGCGGAAGAGTTATAACAGACCGAGCCCCACTGCATGGGGGGAGTCTTTGTCACTAATGTACACAGATGGAACATTTTGGACTGGAACCAGATTACCCGTACACACGGCGCTGATTAGTAATCAATGCAGAGCCATCAAACTACAGCAAATATACACAACTGTCCGTATACATGCTGAAAGAGTCTGCCCAAAATGGGAACCACACGTCAGCCAGACACTCTGATCACGCACCACTCTCTGCTTCTAACAGGCGCACATACAATATGTAAGCACCAGCATGGAACAACATCCAGTGCATCTTCTCCGCCACATTACACAATCCACACTATCACAACCAGACCAGGAGGTCCGTGCGGAAAATACAATATCCCAGCCTTTCGACATCCACCATTGCGCAGACCAGGCACCAACACCCACACATGTCCTATACAACGGTGCACCCAACATCACAATAGTACCTCCTGTCACAGCGCACAAACAATGACATGAGTCAAAGACACAGGTCTCACACAAGCATAGAATTGGAGCGCCGCCTCTAATAAGCCAAAGGTGCATCCTGACGTGACAAATCTGATCATGTCACAAGCATTCACTTACTATAATCACTATCAACGAACCTGCCGCCCCCGCCCCCCCCCCCCCCCTACACCTTTCCGTACAACAACGTGTAACCTAACCTAACCTAACCTAACCTATGTTGTACCTTAACCTAACCTATGTTGTACCTTAACCTAACCTATGTTGTACCTTAACCTAACCTATGTTGTACCTTAACCTAACCTATGTTGTACCTTAACCTAACCTATGTTGTACCTTAACCTAACCTATGTTGTACCTTAACCTAACCCATGTTGTACCTTAACCTAACCCATGTTGTACCTTAACCTAACCCATGTTGTACCTTAACCTAACCCATGTTGTACCTTAACCTAACCCATGTTGTACCTTAACCTAACCCATGTTGTGCCTCAACCTAACCCATGTTGTGCCTCAACCTAACCCATGTTGTGCCTCAACCTAACCCATGTTGTGCCTCAACCTAACCCATGTTGTGCCTTAACCTAACCCATGTTGTGCCTCAACCTAACCCATGTTGTGCCTTAACCTAACCCATGTTGTGCCTTAACCTAACCCATGTTGTGCCTTAACCTAACCCATGTTGTGCCTTAACCTAACCCATGTTGTGCCTTAACCTAACCCATGTTGTGCCTTAACCTAACCCATGTTGTGCCTTAACCTAACCCATGTTGTGCCTTAACCTAACCCATGTTGTCGCCTTAACGTAACCCACGTTGTCGCCTAAACCTGCTCTGTAATTGTTATACGACTCGTTCAATTACTGTAGTGTTGCCCACCCGCAACCCTCGCAATATAGTTCGCTACTCGCACTGCCCGCACCCCTGTGTATCGCTTCATGTTAAACACCTTGCAAGTCTTGCTCACTTTCCACATGCTCCTGCTGTACACTGTAATGTGGATGGCAGCAGGACGTACATGCCGCCCCTCCCCACGTCCCCACCTTGCCCCCTGCCTTCGCAAGCTGGTTGGTGAGAAGTTTGCATGTTCAATGCCCTTCGCATGCGACGTACTCAGGCTACGTTGTGGTGCGGCCTGTGTCAACTGTCCGCTGATGTCGTACGCGTGAACCACAATCTGTACTGCACATTCGTCCTTATGTACTGAATGATACATCGTGGCACATGTGTGACCGCACAACGACTGCGCCCAAAAACGGCGGACCATACAGTGCAAATATTGTGCACGCAGCTACGTGTCGTCTCCCTATGAGAGCTGGATTGCAGTGTGGTACGCCATAGAGACGTGTGGGAGGAACGGACGCCGTGGATGGCGATCAGCATGAGCTGTCTGTTGATGTATTCGGACCTAGTCGTCTCTCCTCACACACCGTGATGGCATGGTGCACCGCGTTCCATATCTGCGACATGCTACAGAGGCCGGTTGACAGTCGTTCGAGCAATGGACATCGCATACGTACGGGGGCCACCTTCCACGTATTGTCTAGGCGTGCACATTTTGTTGCGTGTATGTGGGCAGACGTAGTGTGGCGTGACACCTGACACAGGCATGCAATAATCGTTGAAGTTGCAAATGGCGATGGACGCCTGCGTTTTCTGGTGAAGTTACGCAAATGAACAAATGGTAACCTGTTGTGGTGCGGTTGTTCTCGCTAGGGGTGAATCGGTGATGGCGACGATAGGTTGAGGTACTAACCGGTTGTTCCAGCGATACCCACCATGCCGACGAAACTGAACGGCATCTGGGTGTGAAGCGATACGCGGCGGTGGCTGGGTGGGACCGTCCCCGGCCGGTGAGGGGGCGCCTCCCGGCGTGCTGGCCGCGCGGTGCGTGGGCGCACGCGCTACAGCCGGCTGGTGGGGGCGGCCAGTGGCAGGCGCGCCGGCCGACGGACGCGGCAGGCGTCGCAGCTGCGCGCCGGCGCACCCTGCGCGCGGCGCCGTGCGGCCAAAGTAGGTCCTCGCGGGCCCGGTGCGAAGCGCGGTGGACATCTTCAGTGTGCTGGTCCGATTGAGGACTGTGTGCGTTGAGGATGCGCCGCCGCCCGGCGCTCGGCGCCGCGACGCCGTCTGCTGCTCGGTCGCCCCAGCGGTTCTCGCTGGTGGTTTGTATCGCAGCTGTGCGGATGTGTTGGCGCGTGCGCTGTGCTGGGAGAGTTCGCTTCGGCACCCAAGTGGGGCTTTTGTCCTTCTGTGGCGCTGGCGTTGGAGCTGCCGGTCACCGTAGGTGGCGCGTGTTGTCTCCCGCCGGCAATGCCACGACAGCACGCTCCCGGGCCTCTGTCGGCAGCGGCAAGCTCAGTTGGGAGCACGGGTGGTCGCACCGAAAGCGTCTACTCGCCTAACTCCGGGCGATTGCGCCTCTCTCGAACCCGACCAAGTACTTGGGACGGCGCTGCGCGCCGCCGGGACCTGAGAGGGTTTCGAGGTGTATTGTGCAGGGGAGCTCAGCCTCCTCCTGTTTGCAGAATGATTGAGCGGACGCTTGCGTGTTCGCGCGGGCCCCCGGGACACACTCCCGGGCGGCCGGCTGCTCAGCTCTAGTTGACGCAGCTCCCTGGTTGATCCTGCCAGTAGTCATATGCTTGTCTCAAAGATTAAGCCATGCATGTCTCAGTACAAGCCGCATTAAGGTGAAACCGCGAATGGCTCATTAAATCAGTTATGGTTCCTTAGATCGTACCCACGTTACTTGGATAACTGTGGTAATTCTAGAGCTAATACATGCAAACAGAGTCCCGACCAGAGATGGAAGGGACGCTTTTATTAGATCAAAACCAATCGGTCGGCTCGTCCGGTCCGTTTGCCTTGGTGACTCTGAATAACTTTGGGCTGATCGCACGGTCCTCGTACCGGCGACGCATCTTTCAAATGTCTGCCTTATCAACTGTCGATGGTAGGTTCTGCGCCTACCATGGTTGTAACGGGTAACGGGGAATCAGGGTTCGATTCCGGAGAGGGAGCCTGAGAAACGGCTACCACATCCAAGGAAGGCAGCAGGCGCGCAAATTACCCACTCCCGGCACGGGGAGGTAGTGACGAAAAATAACGATACGGGACTCATCCGAGGCCCCGTAATCGGAATGAGTACACTTTAAATCCTTTAACGAGTATCTATTGGAGGGCAAGTCTGGTGCCAGCAGCCGCGGTAATTCCAGCTCCAATAGCGTATATTAAAGTTGTTGCGGTTAAAAAGCTCGTAGTTGGATTTGTGTCCCACGCTGTTGGTTCACCGCCCGTCGGTGTTTAACTGGCATGTATCGTGGGACGTCCTGCCGGTGGGGCGAGCTGAAGGCGTGCGACCGCCTCGTGCGTGCTCGTGCGTCCCGAGGCGGACCCCGTTGAAATCCTACCAGGGTGCTCTTTATTGAGTGTCTCGGTGGGCCGGCACGTTTACTTTGAACAAATTAGAGTGCTTAAAGCAGGCAAGCCCGCCTGAATACTGTGTGCATGGAATAATGGAATAGGACCTCGGTTCTATTTTGTTGGTTTTCGGAACCCGAGGTAATGATTAATAGGGACAGGCGGGGGCATTCGTATTGCGACGTTAGAGGTGAAATTCTTGGATCGTCGCAAGACGAACAGAAGCGAAAGCATTTGCCAAGTATGTTTTCATTAATCAAGAACGAAAGTTAGAGGTTCGAAGGCGATCAGATACCGCCCTAGTTCTAACCATAAACGATGCCAGCCAGCGATCCGCCGCAGTTCCTCCGATGACTCGGCGGGCAGCCTCCGGGAAACCAAAGCTTTTGGGTTCCGGGGGAAGTATGGTTGCAAAGCTGAAACTTAAAGGAATTGACGGAAGGGCACCACCAGGAGTGGAGCCTGCGGCTTAATTTGACTCAACACGGGAAACCTCACCAGGCCCGGACACCGGAAGGATTGACAGATTGATAGCTCTTTCTTGATTCGGTGGGTGGTGGTGCATGGCCGTTCTTAGTTGGTGGAGCGATTTGTCTGGTTAATTCCGATAACGAACGAGACTCTAGCCT
>NW_025729247.1:80000-82500 GCF_021461385.2 Schistocerca piceifrons
GCCTTAACCTAACCCATGTTGTGCCTTAACCTAACCCATGTTGTGCCTTAACCTAACCCATGTTGTGCCTTAACCTAACCCATGTTGTGCCTTAACCTAACCCATGTTGTGCCTTAACCTAACCCATGTTGTCGCCTTAACGTAACCCACGTTGTCGCCTAAACCTGCTCTGTAATTGTTATACGACTCGTTCAATTACTGTAGTGTTGCCCACCCGCAACCCTCGCAATATAGTTCGCTACTCGCACTGCCCGCACCCCTGTGTATCGCTTCATGTTAAACACCTTGCAAGTCTTGCTCACTTTCCACATGCTCCTGCTGTACACTGTAATGTGGATGGCAGCAGGACGTACATGCCGCCCCTCCCCACGTCCCCACCTTGCCCCCTGCCTTCGCAAGCTGGTTGGTGAGAAGTTTGCATGTTCAATGCCCTTCGCATGCGACGTACTCAGGCTACGTTGTGGTGCGGCCTGTGTCAACTGTCCGCTGATGTCGTACGCGTGAACCACAATCTGTACTGCACATTCGTCCTTATGTACTGAATGATACATCGTGGCACATGTGTGACCGCACAACGACTGCGCCCAAAAACGGCGGACCATACAGTGCAAATATTGTGCACGCAGCTACGTGTCGTCTCCCTATGAGAGCTGGATTGCAGTGTGGTACGCCATAGAGACGTGTGGGAGGAACGGACGCCGTGGATGGCGATCAGCATGAGCTGTCTGTTGATGTATTCGGACCTAGTCGTCTCTCCTCACACACCGTGATGGCATGGTGCACCGCGTTCCATATCTGCGACATGCTACAGAGGCCGGTTGACAGTCGTTCGAGCAATGGACATCGCATACGTACGGGGGCCACCTTCCACGTATTGTCTAGGCGTGCACATTTTGTTGCGTGTATGTGGGCAGACGTAGTGTGGCGTGACACCTGACACAGGCATGCAATAATCGTTGAAGTTGCAAATGGCGATGGACGCCTGCGTTTTCTGGTGAAGTTACGCAAATGAACAAATGGTAACCTGTTGTGGTGCGGTTGTTCTCGCTAGGGGTGAATCGGTGATGGCGACGATAGGTTGAGGTACTAACCGGTTGTTCCAGCGATACCCACCATGCCGACGAAACTGAACGGCATCTGGGTGTGAAGCGATACGCGGCGGTGGCTGGGTGGGACCGTCCCCGGCCGGTGAGGGGGCGCCTCCCGGCGTGCTGGCCGCGCGGTGCGTGGGCGCACGCGCTACAGCCGGCTGGTGGGGGCGGCCAGTGGCAGGCGCGCCGGCCGACGGACGCGGCAGGCGTCGCAGCTGCGCGCCGGCGCACCCTGCGCGCGGCGCCGTGCGGCCAAAGTAGGTCCTCGCGGGCCCGGTGCGAAGCGCGGTGGACATCTTCAGTGTGCTGGTCCGATTGAGGACTGTGTGCGTTGAGGATGCGCCGCCGCCCGGCGCTCGGCGCCGCGACGCCGTCTGCTGCTCGGTCGCCCCAGCGGTTCTCGCTGGTGGTTTGTATCGCAGCTGTGCGGATGTGTTGGCGCGTGCGCTGTGCTGGGAGAGTTCGCTTCGGCACCCAAGTGGGGCTTTTGTCCTTCTGTGGCGCTGGCGTTGGAGCTGCCGGTCACCGTAGGTGGCGCGTGTTGTCTCCCGCCGGCAATGCCACGACAGCACGCTCCCGGGCCTCTGTCGGCAGCGGCAAGCTCAGTTGGGAGCACGGGTGGTCGCACCGAAAGCGTCTACTCGCCTAACTCCGGGCGATTGCGCCTCTCTCGAACCCGACCAAGTACTTGGGACGGCGCTGCGCGCCGCCGGGACCTGAGAGGGTTTCGAGGTGTATTGTGCAGGGGAGCTCAGCCTCCTCCTGTTTGCAGAATGATTGAGCGGACGCTTGCGTGTTCGCGCGGGCCCCCGGGACACACTCCCGGGCGGCCGGCTGCTCAGCTCTAGTTGACGCAGCTCCCTGGTTGATCCTGCCAGTAGTCATATGCTTGTCTCAAAGATTAAGCCATGCATGTCTCAGTACAAGCCGCATTAAGGTGAAACCGCGAATGGCTCATTAAATCAGTTATGGTTCCTTAGATCGTACCCACGTTACTTGGATAACTGTGGTAATTCTAGAGCTAATACATGCAAACAGAGTCCCGACCAGAGATGGAAGGGACGCTTTTATTAGATCAAAACCAATCGGTCGGCTCGTCCGGTCCGTTTGCCTTGGTGACTCTGAATAACTTTGGGCTGATCGCACGGTCCTCGTACCGGCGACGCATCTTTCAAATGTCTGCCTTATCAACTGTCGATGGTAGGTTCTGCGCCTACCATGGTTGTAACGGGTAACGGGGAATCAGGGTTCGATTCCGGAGAGGGAGCCTGAGAAACGGCTACCACATCCAAGGAAGGCAGCAGGCGCGCAAATTACCCACTCCCGGCACGGGGAGGTAGTGACGAAAAATAACGATACGGGACTCATCCGAGGCCCCGTAATCGGAATGAGTACACTTTAAATCCTTT
>NW_025729247.1:87500-90000 GCF_021461385.2 Schistocerca piceifrons
CCCTGGTGAGGACATACGGGCGGTGAAATCCGTTTTTGAGAAATGCGTGAATCCGAAGCGAGACAAAATTAAAATTAATAGTGTCAGAACGGCTAAAAATGTCTTGATAGTCGAAACTGCAACTCAAGAGGACAGTAATAAGATACTTTCCAATTCCCAGTTAACGGAGAAAGTTAAATGTGAACCTCCGCGGAAACGTCGACCATTGATGTGTATGTACGATGTACCAACTCATCTAAGTGCGGATGATCTGTTGGACGCGATATACAGTCAGAATTTTGATGTATCAATGACTCGAGTTGAGTTTGATGAACAATTTAAGTTGAAGTTTAAAGTTGGTCCTCGGGAAAAACTGACAGTTCACCATGTGGTGGAGGTTTCTCCCGAGTTGTGGAAACTGTTAACAAGAATAGGTAGACTATATGTGGGATATTCAGCTCTTAATGTTAAAGATTACTTAGCAGTATCCAGATGTACTAAATGTTATGATCTGAATCATACTAACAAGTTCTGTACTGTAACTGAAGTTATCTGTGCCCATTGTGGGCAGACTGGGCATGACAAAAGAGATTGTAGAAGCAAGGATCGCCCATCCATATGTATACCCTGCAGTAAGAGAGGGCGTAAGTGTGGGGGAGTCAAAGACTGCCCCACTTACAAAATGTTTCTGGATAGAATAATACAGAGAACCGATTATGGCGACCATTAAGACTGTTAAAAGAAAATCTCCGAGTAAAATCAAACGAGATGCAGAGAGGGGTAAATTAATATCTAAAGCTCTTTCCACAGGTTCGTTGGCTGATCCAGAGTGCTTCTCCGGGTCAGCTGGCCGTTTGACCGTGGAAGTTGGAGTTCAGACGGTAGATGATTTGGAGGCGGGTGTCAACCGCCTTTCGATTCAGCCGTCGACCTCTGCGGAAATGGAATCAACGATGGGTCCAAAGGAGGATGAAGATGCATCACGTGTTACTGCCCTGGTAACAGGAGGTGGTGGCAGTTGTGATGGAGATGGAACTGTAAATAGTGTAGATGCAAGTAGTGTAGTGCAAATTTGTAACAATGGTGACGGAAGTGTAATTGTAAATAGTGTAAATACAAGTAGTGTAGTGGAAGTAGACAGACATGAAAAATCTGGTGAAGGGATCAGTTATAGACAAGTTGATCCAAAAAATATATACAAAGATTTGGAGGAGTTGGTTCGGCTGTCAAGGCTGGAGGAGCCTTCATTACTTACTACGGCACTGAGGCAGCTGGTCAGGAAGGGACACCCTAATGGCGAAGACATTACTTATCCGGCTCTGGAGGATGTAGATTGCATTCAGTTGTCCGCCGCTAACATTCCGCCTGAGTTGGAGCAATTACAGGAATTAGTCATTAAAGTTTTTGATAGGCGCGGTCGCAAATTTGATCTTGATAAGATCTTTAAGGACATGGTCAAAACGTATGGGCGTAACGTCATTGATCTCTCGAAGCCTTGGCCCGCCAGTCGTTTGCACGTCTACTATCCCCCTGGGTAATGGGGAGATTTAGGATGTTGCAAATCAACGCTATGCGTAGCCACATGGTTACGCAGGAATTGCGTAAAGTGGCGGAAGAAGAACAACTGGACATTATTATGATACAGGAACCAGCCTCCTGCGCTGGTCGAATCCCTGGTTTTCCGGCGGCCGCGCAAGTGGCATTCTCTGGTGAGAACCCCATGTGTGCGGTTGTGGTCTTAAACAAGCTCATCAGATTAACTGTTCTAAATCAGTTTTGTAATGAACATATAACTGTGGTCCAAACAAACATGTTAACACATATATTATACATTGTAAATGTATATTGTCAATTTCGACAGGACATTGTTACTTTTTTGGACCAGTTAAGATGGATACTTAGGACCTTAGCAGGTCAGTCAGTAATAATTTGTATGGATGCAAATGCCAAGTCCCCGATGTGGCACAGCCTGGAGCGGGACGATCGGGGCTCGGAGTTGGAGGACATAATAATGGAAGCGAATTTGATTGTCTTAAATGAACCTGGGCACCCGCCTACCTTCTCTGGAAGGGCTGGCGCGGTCTCAAACATTGATGTAACACTAGCGACTCTGAGTGCTGCGCCTCATGTGCTCCAGTGGTGTGTTTCTGAGAACGTCACGATCAGTGACCACAATTGTATATTTTTCAACTATGAGACAGAGGTTACAGAAGATCTTGGGGACTTGGTTGAGAGATACAATTACGCTAAAACGAATTGGGAAAGGCTGGCGCAGGAGTTTCGACCACCAGAGCTGGATATGGAAATTCCAGATGTGGACGGTGCAGTAGGAGACCTATTGGTTTCTATTGAAGCAGCTATTGCTGTTTCTGTTCCACGTGTTGCGAGGTATGTTCGCAAGCAAGCTACTCCGTGGTCCCCAGAACTGACCGCGCTTAAGCGGTCTGTCAGGCGGGCGCGGCGTAACTATCAAAGGAGCTTCGCCCAGGACGAGAGACAGTATCATTTGAGAATATATAGA
>NW_025729247.1:95000-100000 GCF_021461385.2 Schistocerca piceifrons
GTTCGTGCACCACCCCAACCGCCAAACTCGCACCTCCAGCGGATGAACGGCGGACGTTTCCCGCACTCGTAAAGTGCAATCCACCCCTATAACTTGCGTTTCATGAAGAGTTATTTCCAATATGCGACATTCCCGCTGTCCGTATACATGAGCCGCGACCTGTACCACTTACGAGCGAGAGACGCGATCGCGTTGCTCACTGTACGGCGTCCGATACCGAGCCATCAGCATGTCGGTCCCCATGCGCGTTGCACTCGCACTCGCAGTCGCAAAAACGTGGGGCAAATATATTACGCGGAAGAGTTATAACAGACCGAGCCCCACTGCATGGGGGGAGTCTTTGTCACTAATGTACACAGATGGAACATTTTGGACTGGAACCAGATTACCCGTACACACGGCGCTGATTAGTAATCAATGCAGAGCCATCAAACTACAGCAAATATACACAACTGTCCGTATACATGCTGAAAGAGTCTGCCCAAAATGGGAACCACACGTCAGCCAGACACTCTGATCACGCACCACTCTCTGCTTCTAACAGGCGCACATACAATATGTAAGCACCAGCATGGAACAACATCCAGTGCATCTTCTCCGCCACATTACACAATCCACACTATCACAACCAGACCAGGAGGTCCGTGCGGAAAATACAATATCCCAGCCTTTCGACATCCACCATTGCGCAGACCAGGCACCAACACCCACACATGTCCTATACAACGGTGCACCCAACATCACAATAGTACCTCCTGTCACAGCGCACAAACAATGACATGAGTCAAAGACACAGGTCTCACACAAGCATAGAATTGGAGCGCCGCCTCTAATAAGCCAAAGGTGCATCCTGACGTGACAAATCTGATCATGTCACAAGCATTCACTTACTATAATCACTATCAACGAACCTGCCGCCCCCGCCCCCCCCCCCCCCCTACACCTTTCCGTACAACAACGTGTAACCTAACCTAACCTAACCTAACCTATGTTGTACCTTAACCTAACCTATGTTGTACCTTAACCTAACCTATGTTGTACCTTAACCTAACCTATGTTGTACCTTAACCTAACCTATGTTGTACCTTAACCTAACCTATGTTGTACCTTAACCTAACCTATGTTGTACCTTAACCTAACCCATGTTGTACCTTAACCTAACCCATGTTGTACCTTAACCTAACCCATGTTGTACCTTAACCTAACCCATGTTGTACCTTAACCTAACCCATGTTGTGCCTCAACCTAACCCATGTTGTGCCTCAACCTAACCCATGTTGTGCCTCAACCTAACCCATGTTGTGCCTCAACCTAACCCATGTTGTGCCTCAACCTAACCCATGTTGTGCCTTAACCTAACCCATGTTGTGCCTCAACCTAACCCATGTTGTGCCTTAACCTAACCCATGTTGTGCCTTAACCTAACCCATGTTGTGCCTTAACCTAACCCATGTTGTGCCTTAACCTAACCCATGTTGTGCCTTAACCTAACCCATGTTGTGCCTTAACCTAACCCATGTTGTGCCTTAACCTAACCCATGTTGTGCCTTAACCTAACCCATGTTGTGCCTTAACCTAACCCATGTTGTCGCCTTAACGTAACCCACGTTGTCGCCTAAACCTGCTCTGTAATTGTTATACGACTCGTTCAATTACTGTAGTGTTGCCCACCCGCAACCCTCGCAATATAGTTCGCTACTCGCACTGCCCGCACCCCTGTGTATCGCTTCATGTTAAACACCTTGCAAGTCTTGCTCACTTTCCACATGCTCCTGCTGTACACTGTAATGTGGATGGCAGCAGGACGTACATGCCGCCCCTCCCCACGTCCCCACCTTGCCCCCTGCCTTCGCAAGCTGGTTGGTGAGAAGTTTGCATGTTCAATGCCCTTCGCATGCGACGTACTCAGGCTACGTTGTGGTGCGGCCTGTGTCAACTGTCCGCTGATGTCGTACGCGTGAACCACAATCTGTACTGCACATTCGTCCTTATGTACTGAATGATACATCGTGGCACATGTGTGACCGCACAACGACTGCGCCCAAAAACGGCGGACCATACAGTGCAAATATTGTGCACGCAGCTACGTGTCGTCTCCCTATGAGAGCTGGATTGCAGTGTGGTACGCCATAGAGACGTGTGGGAGGAACGGACGCCGTGGATGGCGATCAGCATGAGCTGTCTGTTGATGTATTCGGACCTAGTCGTCTCTCCTCACACACCGTGATGGCATGGTGCACCGCGTTCCATATCTGCGACATGCTACAGAGGCCGGTTGACAGTCGTTCGAGCAATGGACATCGCATACGTACGGGGGCCACCTTCCACGTATTGTCTAGGCGTGCACATTTTGTTGCGTGTATGTGGGCAGACGTAGTGTGGCGTGACACCTGACACAGGCATGCAATAATCGTTGAAGTTGCAAATGGCGATGGACGCCTGCGTTTTCTGGTGAAGTTACGCAAATGAACAAATGGTAACCTGTTGTGGTGCGGTTGTTCTCGCTAGGGGTGAATCGGTGATGGCGACGATAGGTTGAGGTACTAACCGGTTGTTCCAGCGATACCCACCATGCCGACGAAACTGAACGGCATCTGGGTGTGAAGCGATACGCGGCGGTGGCTGGGTGGGACCGTCCCCGGCCGGTGAGGGGGCGCCTCCCGGCGTGCTGGCCGCGCGGTGCGTGGGCGCACGCGCTACAGCCGGCTGGTGGGGGCGGCCAGTGGCAGGCGCGCCGGCCGACGGACGCGGCAGGCGTCGCAGCTGCGCGCCGGCGCACCCTGCGCGCGGCGCCGTGCGGCCAAAGTAGGTCCTCGCGGGCCCGGTGCGAAGCGCGGTGGACATCTTCAGTGTGCTGGTCCGATTGAGGACTGTGTGCGTTGAGGATGCGCCGCCGCCCGGCGCTCGGCGCCGCGACGCCGTCTGCTGCTCGGTCGCCCCAGCGGTTCTCGCTGGTGGTTTGTATCGCAGCTGTGCGGATGTGTTGGCGCGTGCGCTGTGCTGGGAGAGTTCGCTTCGGCACCCAAGTGGGGCTTTTGTCCTTCTGTGGCGCTGGCGTTGGAGCTGCCGGTCACCGTAGGTGGCGCGTGTTGTCTCCCGCCGGCAATGCCACGACAGCACGCTCCCGGGCCTCTGTCGGCAGCGGCAAGCTCAGTTGGGAGCACGGGTGGTCGCACCGAAAGCGTCTACTCGCCTAACTCCGGGCGATTGCGCCTCTCTCGAACCCGACCAAGTACTTGGGACGGCGCTGCGCGCCGCCGGGACCTGAGAGGGTTTCGAGGTGTATTGTGCAGGGGAGCTCAGCCTCCTCCTGTTTGCAGAATGATTGAGCGGACGCTTGCGTGTTCGCGCGGGCCCCCGGGACACACTCCCGGGCGGCCGGCTGCTCAGCTCTAGTTGACGCAGCTCCCTGGTTGATCCTGCCAGTAGTCATATGCTTGTCTCAAAGATTAAGCCATGCATGTCTCAGTACAAGCCGCATTAAGGTGAAACCGCGAATGGCTCATTAAATCAGTTATGGTTCCTTAGATCGTACCCACGTTACTTGGATAACTGTGGTAATTCTAGAGCTAATACATGCAAACAGAGTCCCGACCAGAGATGGAAGGGACGCTTTTATTAGATCAAAACCAATCGGTCGGCTCGTCCGGTCCGTTTGCCTTGGTGACTCTGAATAACTTTGGGCTGATCGCACGGTCCTCGTACCGGCGACGCATCTTTCAAATGTCTGCCTTATCAACTGTCGATGGTAGGTTCTGCGCCTACCATGGTTGTAACGGGTAACGGGGAATCAGGGTTCGATTCCGGAGAGGGAGCCTGAGAAACGGCTACCACATCCAAGGAAGGCAGCAGGCGCGCAAATTACCCACTCCCGGCACGGGGAGGTAGTGACGAAAAATAACGATACGGGACTCATCCGAGGCCCCGTAATCGGAATGAGTACACTTTAAATCCTTTAACGAGTATCTATTGGAGGGCAAGTCTGGTGCCAGCAGCCGCGGTAATTCCAGCTCCAATAGCGTATATTAAAGTTGTTGCGGTTAAAAAGCTCGTAGTTGGATTTGTGTCCCACGCTGTTGGTTCACCGCCCGTCGGTGTTTAACTGGCATGTATCGTGGGACGTCCTGCCGGTGGGGCGAGCTGAAGGCGTGCGACCGCCTCGTGCGTGCTCGTGCGTCCCGAGGCGGACCCCGTTGAAATCCTACCAGGGTGCTCTTTATTGAGTGTCTCGGTGGGCCGGCACGTTTACTTTGAACAAATTAGAGTGCTTAAAGCAGGCAAGCCCGCCTGAATACTGTGTGCATGGAATAATGGAATAGGACCTCGGTTCTATTTTGTTGGTTTTCGGAACCCGAGGTAATGATTAATAGGGACAGGCGGGGGCATTCGTATTGCGACGTTAGAGGTGAAATTCTTGGATCGTCGCAAGACGAACAGAAGCGAAAGCATTTGCCAAGTATGTTTTCATTAATCAAGAACGAAAGTTAGAGGTTCGAAGGCGATCAGATACCGCCCTAGTTCTAACCATAAACGATGCCAGCCAGCGATCCGCCGCAGTTCCTCCGATGACTCGGCGGGCAGCCTCCGGGAAACCAAAGCTTTTGGGTTCCGGGGGAAGTATGGTTGCAAAGCTGAAACTTAAAGGAATTGACGGAAGGGCACCACCAGGAGTGGAGCCTGCGGCTTAATTTGACTCAACACGGGAAACCTCACCAGGCCCGGACACCGGAAGGATTGACAGATTGATAGCTCTTTCTTGATTCGGTGGGTGGTGGTGCATGGCCGTTCTTAGTTGGTGGAGCGATTTGTCTGGTTAATTCCGATAACGAACGAGACTCTAGCCTGCTAACTAGTCGCGTGACATCCTTCGTGCTGTCAGCGATTACTTTTCTTCTTAGAGGGACAGGCGGCTTCTAGCCGCACGAGATTGAGCAATAACAGGTCTGTGATGCCCTTAGATGTTCTGGGCCGCACGCGCGCTACACTGAAGGAATCAGCGT
>NW_025729247.1:107500-112500 GCF_021461385.2 Schistocerca piceifrons
TGTGCCTCAACCTAACCCATGTTGTGCCTCAACCTAACCCATGTTGTGCCTCAACCTAACCCATGTTGTGCCTTAACCTAACCCATGTTGTGCCTCAACCTAACCCATGTTGTGCCTTAACCTAACCCATGTTGTGCCTTAACCTAACCCATGTTGTGCCTTAACCTAACCCATGTTGTGCCTTAACCTAACCCATGTTGTGCCTTAACCTAACCCATGTTGTGCCTTAACCTAACCCATGTTGTGCCTTAACCTAACCCATGTTGTCGCCTTAACGTAACCCACGTTGTCGCCTAAACCTGCTCTGTAATTGTTATACGACTCGTTCAATTACTGTAGTGTTGCCCACCCGCAACCCTCGCAATATAGTTCGCTACTCGCACTGCCCGCACCCCTGTGTATCGCTTCATGTTAAACACCTTGCAAGTCTTGCTCACTTTCCACATGCTCCTGCTGTACACTGTAATGTGGATGGCAGCAGGACGTACATGCCGCCCCTCCCCACGTCCCCACCTTGCCCCCTGCCTTCGCAAGCTGGTTGGTGAGAAGTTTGCATGTTCAATGCCCTTCGCATGCGACGTACTCAGGCTACGTTGTGGTGCGGCCTGTGTCAACTGTCCGCTGATGTCGTACGCGTGAACCACAATCTGTACTGCACATTCGTCCTTATGTACTGAATGATACATCGTGGCACATGTGTGACCGCACAACGACTGCGCCCAAAAACGGCGGACCATACAGTGCAAATATTGTGCACGCAGCTACGTGTCGTCTCCCTATGAGAGCTGGATTGCAGTGTGGTACGCCATAGAGACGTGTGGGAGGAACGGACGCCGTGGATGGCGATCAGCATGAGCTGTCTGTTGATGTATTCGGACCTAGTCGTCTCTCCTCACACACCGTGATGGCATGGTGCACCGCGTTCCATATCTGCGACATGCTACAGAGGCCGGTTGACAGTCGTTCGAGCAATGGACATCGCATACGTACGGGGGCCACCTTCCACGTATTGTCTAGGCGTGCACATTTTGTTGCGTGTATGTGGGCAGACGTAGTGTGGCGTGACACCTGACACAGGCATGCAATAATCGTTGAAGTTGCAAATGGCGATGGACGCCTGCGTTTTCTGGTGAAGTTACGCAAATGAACAAATGGTAACCTGTTGTGGTGCGGTTGTTCTCGCTAGGGGTGAATCGGTGATGGCGACGATAGGTTGAGGTACTAACCGGTTGTTCCAGCGATACCCACCATGCCGACGAAACTGAACGGCATCTGGGTGTGAAGCGATACGCGGCGGTGGCTGGGTGGGACCGTCCCCGGCCGGTGAGGGGGCGCCTCCCGG
Organism: Schistocerca piceifrons; assembly: GCF_021461385.2. NCBI lineage: Eukaryota > Metazoa > Arthropoda > Insecta > Orthoptera > Acrididae > Schistocerca > Schistocerca piceifrons. The sequence goes on from NW_025729247.1 coordinate 108,843, forward strand.
CGTGCTGGCCGCGCGGTGCGTGGGCGCACGCGCTACAGCCGGCTGGTGGGGGCGGCCAGTGGCAGGCGCGCCGGCCGACGGACGCGGCAGGCGTCGCAGCTGCGCGCCGGCGCACCCTGCGCGCGGCGCCGTGCGGCCAAAGTAGGTCCTCGCGGGCCCGGTGCGAAGCGCGGTGGACATCTTCAGTGTGCTGGTCCGATTGAGGACTGTGTGCGTTGAGGATGCGCCGCCGCCCGGCGCTCGGCGCCGCGACGCCGTCTGCTGCTCGGTCGCCCCAGCGGTTCTCGCTGGTGGTTTGTATCGCAGCTGTGCGGATGTGTTGGCGCGTGCGCTGTGCTGGGAGAGTTCGCTTCGGCACCCAAGTGGGGCTTTTGTCCTTCTGTGGCGCTGGCGTTGGAGCTGCCGGTCACCGTAGGTGGCGCGTGTTGTCTCCCGCCGGCAATGCCACGACAGCACGCTCCCGGGCCTCTGTCGGCAGCGGCAAGCTCAGTTGGGAGCACGGGTGGTCGCACCGAAAGCGTCTACTCGCCTAACTCCGGGCGATTGCGCCTCTCTCGAACCCGACCAAGTACTTGGGACGGCGCTGCGCGCCGCCGGGACCTGAGAGGGTTTCGAGGTGTATTGTGCAGGGGAGCTCAGCCTCCTCCTGTTTGCAGAATGATTGAGCGGACGCTTGCGTGTTCGCGCGGGCCCCCGGGACACACTCCCGGGCGGCCGGCTGCTCAGCTCTAGTTGACGCAGCTCCCTGGTTGATCCTGCCAGTAGTCATATGCTTGTCTCAAAGATTAAGCCATGCATGTCTCAGTACAAGCCGCATTAAGGTGAAACCGCGAATGGCTCATTAAATCAGTTATGGTTCCTTAGATCGTACCCACGTTACTTGGATAACTGTGGTAATTCTAGAGCTAATACATGCAAACAGAGTCCCAACCAGAGATGGAAGGGACGCTTTTATTAGATCAAAACCAATCGGTCGGCTCGTCCGGTCCGTTTGCCTTGGTGACTCTGAATAACTTTGGGCTGATCGCACGGTCCTCGTACCGGCGACGCATCTTTCAAATGTCTGCCTTATCAACTGTCGATGGTAGGTTCTGCGCCTACCATGGTTGTAACGGGTAACGGGGAATCAGGGTTCGATTCCGGAGAGGGAGCCTGAGAAACGGCTACCACATCCAAGGAAGGCAGCAGGCGCGCAAATTACCCACTCCCGGCACGGGGAGGTAGTGACGAAAAATAACGATACGGGACTCATCCGAGGCCCCGTAATCGGAATGAGTACACTTTAAATCCTTTAACGAGTATCTATTGGAGGGCAAGTCTGGTGCCAGCAGCCGCGGTAATTCCAGCTCCAATAGCGTATATTAAAGTTGTTGCGGTTAAAAAGCTCGTAGTTGGATTTGTGTCCCACGCTGTTGGTTCACCGCCCGTCGGTGTTTAACTGGCATGTATCGTGGGACGTCCTGCCGGTGGGGCGAGCTGAAGGCGTGCGACCGCCTCGTGCGTGCTCGTGCGTCCCGAGGCGGACCCCGTTGAAATCCTACCAGGGTGCTCTTTATTGAGTGTCTCGGTGGGCCGGCACGTTTACTTTGAACAAATTAGAGTGCTTAAAGCAGGCAAGCCCGCCTGAATACTGTGTGCATGGAATAATGGAATAGGACCTCGGTTCTATTTTGTTGGTTTTCGGAACCCGAGGTAATGATTAATAGGGACAGGCGGGGGCATTCGTATTGCGACGTTAGAGGTGAAATTCTTGGATCGTCGCAAGACGAACAGAAGCGAAAGCATTTGCCAAGTATGTTTTCATTAATCAAGAACGAAAGTTAGAGGTTCGAAGGCGATCAGATACCGCCCTAGTTCTAACCATAAACGATGCCAGCCAGCGATCCGCCGCAGTTCCTCCGATGACTCGGCGGGCAGCCTCCGGGAAACCAAAGCTTTTGGGTTCCGGGGGAAGTATGGTTGCAAAGCTGAAACTTAAAGGAATTGACGGAAGGGCACCACCAGGAGTGGAGCCTGCGGCTTCATTTGACTCAACACGGGAAACCTCACCAGGCCCGGACACCGGAAGGATTGACAGATTGATAGCTCTTTCTTGATTCGGTGGGTGGTGGTGCATGGCCGTTCTTAGTTGGTGGAGCGATTTGTCTGGTTAATTCCGATAACGAACGAGACTCTAGCCTGCTAACTAGTCGCGTGACATCCTTCGTGCTGTCAGCGATTACTTTTCTTCTTAGAGGGACAGGCGGCTTCTAGCCGCACGAGATTGAGCAATAACAGGTCTGTGATGCCCTTAGATGTTCTGGGCCGCACGCGCGCTACACTGAAGGAATCAGCGTGTCTTCCTAGGCCGAAAGGTCGGGGTAACCCGCTGAACCTCCTTCGTGCTAGGGATTGGGGCTTGCAATTGTTCCCCATGAACGAGGAATTCCCAGTAAGCGCGAGTCATAAGCTCGCGTTGATTACGTCCCTGCCCTTTGTACACACCGCCCGTCGCTACTACCGATTGAATGATTTAGTGAGGTCTTCGGACTGGTACGCGGCATTGACTCTGTCGTTGCCGATGCTACCGGAAAGATGACCAAACTTGATCATTTAGAGGAAGTAAAAGTCGTAACAAGGTTTCCGTAGGTGAACCTGCGGAAGGATCATTACCGACTAGACTGCATGTCTTTCGATGTGCGTGTCGTGTCGCGCAACACGCTACCTGTACGGCTCGCCGTAGCCGTGCGCCGCGTGCGGAACCACGCGTGCCTCTCAAAACTAGCGGCAATGTTGTGTGGTACGAGCGCTGAAGCGCTGGAGCGGCTGGCCTGCGGCACCTGGCGCCTGGCGCCGGTTTTGAATGACTTTCGCCCGAGTGCCTGTCCGCTCCGGTGTGGAGCCGTACGACGCCCGTCGGCCGTGAGGCCGTTGGACACAGAACGCTGGAACAGGGGCCGCCACACGCCTCACTCCCGCCTATGCGACCGTCTCGAAAGAGACGGCGGAAACTGAGAAAAGATCACCCAGGACGGTGGATCACTCGGCTCGTGGGTCGATGAAGAACGCAGCAAATTGCGCGTCGACATGTGAACTGCAGGACACATGAACATCGACGTTTCGAACGCACATTGCGGTCCATGGATTCCGTTCCCGGGCCACGTCTGGCTGAGGGTCGGCTACGTATACTGAAGCGCGCGGCGTTTGCCCCGCTTCGCAGACCTGGGAGTGTCGCGGCCGCCTGTGGGGCCGGCCGCGTCTCCTCAAACGTGCGATGCGCGCCCGTCGCCTGGCGGTTCGCATACCGGTACTTTCTCGGTAGCGTGCACAGCCGGCTGGCGGTGTGGCGTGCGACACCTCGTACAACGACCTCAGAGCAGGCGAGACTACCCGCTGAATTTAAGCATATTACTAAGCGGAGGAAAAGAAACTAACAAGGATTCCCCCAGTAGCGGCGAGCGAACAGGGAAGAGTCCAGCACCGAACCCCGCAGGCTGCCGCCTGTCATGGCATGTGGTGTTTGGGAGGGTCCACTACCCCGACGCCTCGCGCCGAGCCCAAGTCCAACTTGAATGAGGCCACGGCCCGTAGAGGGTGCCAGGCCCGTAGCGGCCGGTGCGAGCGTCGGCGGGACCTCTCCTTCGAGTCGGGTTGCTTGAGAGTGCAGCTCCAAGTGGGT
>NW_025729247.1:117500-122500 GCF_021461385.2 Schistocerca piceifrons
CACCCCTATAACTTGCGTTTCATGAAGAGTTATTTCCAATATGCGACATTCCCGCTGTCCGTATACATGAGCCGCGACCTGTACCACTTACGAGCGAGAGACGCGATCGCGTTGCTCACTGTACGGCGTCCGATACCGAGCCATCAGCATGTCGGTCCCCATGCGCGTTGCACTCGCACTCGCAGTCGCAAAAACGTGGGGCAAATATATTACGCGGAAGAGTTATAACAGACCGAGCCCCACTGCATGGGGGGAGTCTTTGTCACTAATGTACACAGATGGAACATTTTGGACTGGAACCAGATTACCCGTACACACGGCGCTGATTAGTAATCAATGCAGAGCCATCAAACTACAGCAAATATACACAACTGTCCGTATACATGCTGAAAGAGTCTGCCCAAAATGGGAACCACACGTCAGCCAGACACTCTGATCACGCACCACTCTCTGCTTCTAACAGGCGCACATACAATATGTAAGCACCAGCATGGAACAACATCCAGTGCATCTTCTCCGCCACATTACACAATCCACACTATCACAACCAGACCAGGAGGTCCGTGCGGAAAATACAATATCCCAGCCTTTCGACATCCACCATTGCGCAGACCAGGCACCAACACCCACACATGTCCTATACAACGGTGCACCCAACATCACAATAGTACCTCCTGTCACAGCGCACAAACAATGACATGAGTCAAAGACACAGGTCTCACACAAGCATAGAATTGGAGCGCCGCCTCTAATAAGCCAAAGGTGCATCCTGACGTGACAAATCTGATCATGTCACAAGCATTCACTTACTATAATCACTATCAACGAACCTGCCGCCCCCGCCCCCCCCCCCCCTACACCTTTCCGTACAACAACGTGTAACCTAACCTAACCTAACCTAACCTATGTTGTACCTTAACCTAACCTATGTTGTACCTTAACCTAACCTATGTTGTACCTTAACCTAACCTATGTTGTACCTTAACCTAACCTATGTTGTACCTTAACCTAACCTATGTTGTACCTTAACCTAACCCATGTTGTACCTTAACCTAACCCATGTTGTACCTTAACCTAACCCATGTTGTACCTTAACCTAACCCATGTTGTACCTTAACCTAACCCATGTTGTACCTTAACCTAACCCATGTTGTGCCTCAACCTAACCCATGTTGTGCCTCAACCTAACCCATGTTGTGCCTCAACCTAACCCATGTTGTGCCTCAACCTAACCCATGTTGTGCCTTAACCTAACCCATGTTGTGCCTCAACCTAACCCATGTTGTGCCTTAACCTAACCCATGTTGTGCCTTAACCTAACCCATGTTGTGCCTTAACCTAACCCATGTTGTGCCTTAACCTAACCCATGTTGTGCCTTAACCTAACCCATGTTGTGCCTTAACCTAACCCATGTTGTGCCTTAACCTAACCCATGTTGTGCCTTAACCTAACCCATGTTGTGCCTTAACCTAACCCATGTTGTCGCCTTAACGTAACCCACGTTGTCGCCTAAACCTGCTCTGTAATTGTTATACGACTCGTTCAATTACTGTAGTGTTGCCCACCCGCAACCCTCGCAATATAGTTCGCTACTCGCACTGCCCGCACCCCTGTGTATCGCTTCATGTTAAACACCTTGCAAGTCTTGCTCACTTTCCACATGCTCCTGCTGTACACTGTAATGTGGATGGCAGCAGGACGTACATGCCGCCCCTCCCCACGTCCCCACCTTGCCCCCTGCCTTCGCAAGCTGGTTGGTGAGAAGTTTGCATGTTCAATGCCCTTCGCATGCGACGTACTCAGGCTACGTTGTGGTGCGGCCTGTGTCAACTGTCCGCTGATGTCGTACGCGTGAACCACAATCTGTACTGCACATTCGTCCTTATGTACTGAATGATACATCGTGGCACATGTGTGACCGCACAACGACTGCGCCCAAAAACGGCGGACCATACAGTGCAAATATTGTGCACGCAGCTACGTGTCGTCTCCCTATGAGAGCTGGATTGCAGTGTGGTACGCCATAGAGACGTGTGGGAGGAACGGACGCCGTGGATGGCGATCAGCATGAGCTGTCTGTTGATGTATTCGGACCTAGTCGTCTCTCCTCACACACCGTGATGGCATGGTGCACCGCGTTCCATATCTGCGACATGCTACAGAGGCCGGTTGACAGTCGTTCGAGCAATGGACATCGCATACGTACGGGGGCCACCTTCCACGTATTGTCTAGGCGTGCACATTTTGTTGCGTGTATGTGGGCAGACGTAGTGTGGCGTGACACCTGACACAGGCATGCAATAATCGTTGAAGTTGCAAATGGCGATGGACGCCTGCGTTTTCTGGTGAAGTTACGCAAATGAACAAATGGTAACCTGTTGTGGTGCGGTTGTTCTCGCTAGGGGTGAATCGGTGATGGCGACGATAGGTTGAGGTACTAACCGGTTGTTCCAGCGATACCCACCATGCCGACGAAACTGAACGGCATCTGGGTGTGAAGCGATACGCGGCGGTGGCTGGGTGGGACCGTCCCCGGCCGGTGAGGGGGCGCCTCCCGGCGTGCTGGCCGCGCGGTGCGTGGGCGCACGCGCTACAGCCGGCTGGTGGGGGCGGCCAGTGGCAGGCGCGCCGGCCGACGGACGCGGCAGGCGTCGCAGCTGCGCGCCGGCGCACCCTGCGCGCGGCGCCGTGCGGCCAAAGTAGGTCCTCGCGGGCCCGGTGCGAAGCGCGGTGGACATCTTCAGTGTGCTGGTCCGATTGAGGACTGTGTGCGTTGAGGATGCGCCGCCGCCCGGCGCTCGGCGCCGCGACGCCGTCTGCTGCTCGGTCGCCCCAGCGGTTCTCGCTGGTGGTTTGTATCGCAGCTGTGCGGATGTGTTGGCGCGTGCGCTGTGCTGGGAGAGTTCGCTTCGGCACCCAAGTGGGGCTTTTGTCCTTCTGTGGCGCTGGCGTTGGAGCTGCCGGTCACCGTAGGTGGCGCGTGTTGTCTCCCGCCGGCAATGCCACGACAGCACGCTCCCGGGCCTCTGTCGGCAGCGGCAAGCTCAGTTGGGAGCACGGGTGGTCGCACCGAAAGCGTCTACTCGCCTAACTCCGGGCGATTGCGCCTCTCTCGAACCCGACCAAGTACTTGGGACGGCGCTGCGCGCCGCCGGGACCTGAGAGGGTTTCGAGGTGTATTGTGCAGGGGAGCTCAGCCTCCTCCTGTTTGCAGAATGATTGAGCGGACGCTTGCGTGTTCGCGCGGGCCCCCGGGACACACTCCCGGGCGGCCGGCTGCTCAGCTCTAGTTGACGCAGCTCCCTGGTTGATCCTGCCAGTAGTCATATGCTTGTCTCAAAGATTAAGCCATGCATGTCTCAGTACAAGCCGCATTAAGGTGAAACCGCGAATGGCTCATTAAATCAGTTATGGTTCCTTAGATCGTACCCACGTTACTTGGATAACTGTGGTAATTCTAGAGCTAATACATGCAAACAGAGTCCCGACCAGAGATGGAAGGGACGCTTTTATTAGATCAAAACCAATCGGTCGGCTCGTCCGGTCCGTTTGCCTTGGTGACTCTGAATAACTTTGGGCTGATCGCACGGTCCTCGTACCGGCGACGCATCTTTCAAATGTCTGCCTTATCAACTGTCGATGGTAGGTTCTGCGCCTACCATGGTTGTAACGGGTAACGGGGAATCAGGGTTCGATTCCGGAGAGGGAGCCTGAGAAACGGCTACCACATCCAAGGAAGGCAGCAGGCGCGCAAATTACCCACTCCCGGCACGGGGAGGTAGTGACGAAAAATAACGATACGGGACTCATCCGAGGCCCCGTAATCGGAATGAGTACACTTTAAATCCTTTAACGAGTATCTATTGGAGGGCAAGTCTGGTGCCAGCAGCCGCGGTAATTCCAGCTCCAATAGCGTATATTAAAGTTGTTGCGGTTAAAAAGCTCGTAGTTGGATTTGTGTCCCACGCTGTTGGTTCACCGCCCGTCGGTGTTTAACTGGCATGTATCGTGGGACGTCCTGCCGGTGGGGCGAGCTGAAGGCGTGCGACCGCCTCGTGCGTGCTCGTGCGTCCCGAGGCGGACCCCGTTGAAATCCTACCAGGGTGCTCTTTATTGAGTGTCTCGGTGGGCCGGCACGTTTACTTTGAACAAATTAGAGTGCTTAAAGCAGGCAAGCCCGCCTGAATACTGTGTGCATGGAATAATGGAATAGGACCTCGGTTCTATTTTGTTGGTTTTCGGAACCCGAGGTAATGATTAATAGGGACAGGCGGGGGCATTCGTATTGCGACGTTAGAGGTGAAATTCTTGGATCGTCGCAAGACGAACAGAAGCGAAAGCATTTGCCAAGTATGTTTTCATTAATCAAGAACGAAAGTTAGAGGTTCGAAGGCGATCAGATACCGCCCTAGTTCTAACCATAAACGATGCCAGCCAGCGATCCGCCGCAGTTCCTCCGATGACTCGGCGGGCAGCCTCCGGGAAACCAAAGCTTTTGGGTTCCGGGGGAAGTATGGTTGCAAAGCTGAAACTTAAAGGAATTGACGGAAGGGCACCACCAGGAGTGGAGCCTGCGGCTTAATTTGACTCAACACGGGAAACCTCACCAGGCCCGGACACCGGAAGGATTGACAGATTGATAGCTCTTTCTTGATTCGGTGGGTGGTGGTGCATGGCCGTTCTTAGTTGGTGGAGCGATTTGTCTGGTTAATTCCGATAACGAACGAGACTCTAGCCTGCTAACTAGTCGCGTGACATCCTTCGTGCTGTCAGCGATTACTTTTCTTCTTAGAGGGACAGGCGGCTTCTAGCCGCACGAGATTGAGCAATAACAGGTCTGTGATGCCCTTAGATGTTCTGGGCCGCACGCGCGCTACACTGAAGGAATCAGCGTGTCTTCCTAGGCCGAAAGGTCGGGGTAACCCGCTGAACCTCCTTCGTGCTAGGGATTGGGGCTTGCAATTGTTCCCCATGAACGAGGAATTCCCAGTAAGCGCGA
>NW_025729248.1:5000-15000 GCF_021461385.2 Schistocerca piceifrons
TGCGCATCGGACAACACTACGTCCGCACCACAAAACATACCGCCATCTGTAGGTCTCCCGCAACATGACCTCCTGCAACGGCGCTACCGCCATCTATGAGACGCCAAGCCGACTAAGACAGCGATGGCGCCACAGTGCCCGCCTTTCGACGCCACCCACAAAGCCTGCAGCCTCTGTCGACCATAGCACCCATTCTCCAGTGGCTCTGCCGCACGAAGCCGTGGACCGGCAATGACTCCACCCGCACCCGTTCGTGGACCACCCCAACCGCCAAACTCGCACCTCCAGCGGATGAACGGCGGACGTTTCCCGCACTCGTAAAGTGCAATCCACCCCTATAACTTGCGTTTCATGAAGAGTTATTTCCAATATGCGACATTCCCGCTGTCCGTATACATGAGCCGCGACCTGTACCACTTACGAGCGAGAGACGCGATCGCGTTGCTCACTGTACGGCGTCCGATACCGAGCCATCAGCATGTCGGTCCCCATGCGCGTTGCACTCGCACTCGCACTCGCAGTCGCAAAAACGTGGGGCAAATATATTACGCGGAAGAGTTATAACAGACCGAGCCCCACTGCATGGGGGGAGTCTTTGTCACTAATGTACACAGATGGAACATTTTGGACTGGAACCAGATTACCCGTACACACGGCGCTGATTAGTAATCAATGCAGAGCCATCAAATTACAGAATATATATACAACTGTCCGTATACATGCTGAAAGAGTGTGCCCACAATGGGAACCACACGTCAGCCAGACACTCTCATCACGCACCACTCTCTGCTTCTAACGGGCGCACATACAATATGTAAGCACCAGCATGGAACAACATCCAGTGCATCCTCTCCGCCACATTACACAATCCACACTATCACAACCAGACCAGGAGGTCCATGCGGAAAATAGAATATCCCCCCCTTTCGACATCCACCATTGCGCAGATAAGGCACCAATACCCACACATGTCCTATACAACGGTGCACCCAACATCACAATAGTACCTCCTGTCACAGCGCACAAACAATGACATGAGTCAAAGACACAGGTCTGACACAAGCATAGAATTGGAGCGCCGCCTCTAATAAGCCAAAGGTGCATCCTGACGTGACAAATCTGATCATGTCACAAGCATTCACTTACTATAATCACTATCAACGAACCTGCTCCCCCCCCTTACACCTTTCCTTACAACAACGTGTAACCTAACCTAACCTAACCTAACCTATGTTGTGCCTTAACCTAACCTATGTTGTGCCTTAACCTAACCTATGTTGTGCCTTAACCTAACCTATGTTGTGCCTTAACCTAACCTATGTTGTGCCTTAACCTAACCTATGTTGTGCCTTAACCTAACCTATGTTGTGCCTTAACCTAACCTATGTTGTACCTTAACCTAACCCATGTTGTACCTTAACCTAACCCATGTTGTACCTTAACCTAACCCATGTTGTACCTTAACCTAACCCATGTTGTACCTTAACCTAACCCACGTTGTGCCTTAACCTAACCCACGTTGTGCCTTAACCTAACCCACGTTGTGCCTTAACCTAACCCACGTTGTACCTTAACCTAACCCACGTTGTCCCCTAACCTAACCCACGTTGTCCCCTAACGTAACCCACGTTGTCCCCTAACGTAACCCACGTTGTCCCCTAACGTAACCCACGTTGTCGCCTAAACCTGCTCTGTAATTGTTATACGACTCGTTCAATTAGTGTAGTGTTGCCCACCCGCAACCCTCGCAATATAGTTCGCTACTCGCACTGCCCGCTCCCCTGTGTATCGCTTCATGTTAAACACCTTGCAAGTCTTGCTCACTTTCCACATGCTCCTGCTGTACACTGTAATGTGGATGGCAGCAGGACGTACATGCCGCCCCTCCCCACGTCCCCACCTTGCCCCCTGCCTTCGCAAGCTGGTTGGTGAGAACTTTGCATGTTCAATGCCCTTCGCATGCGACGTACTCAGGCTACGTTGTGGTGCGGCCTGTGTCAACTGTCCGCTAATGTCGTACGCGTAAACCACAATCTGTACTGCACATTCGTCCTTATGTACTGAATGATACATCGTGGCACATGTGTGACCGTACAACGACTGCGCCCAAAAACGGCGGACCATACAGTGCAAATATTGTGCACGCAGCTACGTGTCGTCTCCCTATGAGAGCTGGATTGCAGTGTGGTACGCCATAGAGACGTGTGGGAGGAACGGACGCCGTGGATGGCGATCAGCATGAGCTGTCTGTTGATGTATTCGGACCTAGTCGTCTCTCCTCACACACCGTGATGGCATGGTGCACCGCGTTCCATATCTGCGACATGCTACAGAGGCCGGTTGACAGTCGTTCGAGCAATGGACATCGCATACGTACGGGGGCCACCTTCCACGTATTGTCTAGGCGTGCACATTTTGTTGCGTGTATGTGGGCAGACGTAGTGTGGCGTGACACCTGACACAGGCATGCAATAATCGTTGAAGTTGCAAATGGCGATGGACGCCTGCGTTTTCTGGTGAAGTTACGCAAATGAACAAATGGTAACCTGTTGTGGTGCGGTTGTTCTCGCTAGGGGTGAATCGGTGATGGCGACGATAGGTTGAGGTACTAACCGGTTGTTCCAGCGATACCCACCATGCCGACGAAACTGAACGGCATCTGGGTGTGAAGCGATACGCGGCGGTGGCTGGGTGGGACCGTCCCCGGCCGGTGAGGGGGCGCCTCCCGGCGTGCTGGCCGCGCGGTGCGTGGGCGCACGCGCTACAGCCGGCTGGTGGGGGCGGCCAGTGGCAGGCGCGCCGGCCGACGGACGCGGCAGGCGTCGCAGCTGCGCGCCGGCGCACCCTGCGCGCGGCGCCGTGCGGCCAAAGTAGGTCCTCGCGGGCCCGGTGCGAAGCGCGGTGGACATCTTCAGTGTGCTGGTCCGATTGAGGACTGTGTGCGTTGAGGATGCGCCGCCGCCCGGCGCTCGGCGCCGCGACGCCGTCTGCTGCTCGGTCGCCCCAGCGGTTCTCGCTGGTGGTTTGTATCGCAGCTGTGCGGATGTGTTGGCGCGTGCGCTGTGCTGGGAGAGTTCGCTTCGGCACCCAAGTGGGGCTTTTGTCCTTCTGTGGCGCTGGCGTTGGAGCTGCCGGTCACCGTAGGTGGCGCGTGTTGTCTCCCGCCGGCAATGCCACGACAGCACGCTCCCGGGCCTCTGTCGGCAGCGGCAAGCTCAGTTGGGAGCACGGGTGGTCGCACCGAAAGCGTCTACTCGCCTAACTCCGGGCGATTGCGCCTCTCTCGAACCCGACCAAGTACTTGGGACGGCGCTGCGCGCCGCCGGGACCTGAGAGGGTTTCGAGGTGTATTGTGCAGGGGAGCTCAGCCTCCTCCTGTTTGCAGAATGATTGAGCGGACGCTTGCGTGTTCGCGCGGGCCCCCGGGACACACTCCCGGGCGGCCGGCTGCTCAGCTCTAGTTGACGCAGCTCCCTGGTTGATCCTGCCAGTAGTCATATGCTTGTCTCAAAGATTAAGCCATGCATGTCTCAGTACAAGCCGCATTAAGGTGAAACCGCGAATGGCTCATTAAATCAGTTATGGTTCCTTAGATCGTACCCACGTTACTTGGATAACTGTGGTAATTCTAGAGCTAATACATGCAAACAGAGTCCCGGTCTGGCGTGAGGTCAGTCGCTTGACGGCGCGTTCCGGCGCGGGCCCGCCCGTTGCCGGCGCGCCGTAAGGCACGGAGGCTCGCACTGGGGCGTATCGCTTTCCAGTCGGGCGTGCCGCGGCAGTCCTCACTCGGGGAAGTGAAGCGTCTCTTACAGCCTCTCCTTCCCAAGTAGCTCTTTCCGCCTTCCCGTGGTGCCAGACGTCAAGCTCGGCATTCTGCCTTGCGTCAAAAGGGAGAGCTGCGACCCAACCCGATGCGAAAGCGAAGGGTGCGTGGCACAGGGGGAGCTGTGTCGAGGGACCGAACACCAGTCCCTTTCTTTTCGCAGGGCACAGACCAGCAGGTGCTCTGCATGCCGGCGACCTCGTTTGTCGGCGTGGGATCACGGCGCGAGTCGGCAAGGGTGCTTCGCCGCGCCCCTGGGTAACCGGGGCGTGTTCTGCCAAACCCAGGTGGTGGTGACATCGCCTGGGCCAGGTTAGATGGGCCCAGACCGCCGAACGACTGGGGGACCGACCCACCACCTGAGTAGGAGTGGGTCCTTGGCCTTCGGGTGGAAACTCGGGCTAGTAGGCGGCGAAGGGCGAGGGGTGCATCCGCCTCTCCGGAGTGCGGGGTGCACTTGCCGAGGAACGTCGGGTGAAATCGTCGACGACGAGGCCTTCGATGGGGACCAGTGCGCTGGCAACGGCGCGTTGAACCCTGCAGCTCTGGAGTGCCCTTGACCTAGGGGCGAGGTCGGTGGGCGAGCTGCAATAGTCCCCCCCCATGCCAGAGGAGCCGGTCCGGGGCAAGAGACGGGCTCCCATCTTTTTATCACTCGTCTACAAACATGGCAGATCCTGAGACGAGTGACTCTAGTGCGACCTCGAGGGCGTCGATGGCGACTGTTCCTGCCTCACAGGAGGAAGTGGAACAGAACGAGCAAAGCACACTCGAAAGACACACCAAAATAAGTCAAATCCTTGACTCGAGTGTGAAAAATGGTAAAATAAGCCAGGCTGCAGTCCTGGCAATCAAAAATGAGCTCGCCGCTTGGGCCATTGCTAGTGCTAAGCTTGAGGGGCGACTCGAAGAACTCGAAAAAGAAAATAATAGACTCAGGCAGCAGCCAACTAAAACCTGGGCTGCAGTGGCTGCACAAGCAGTCACAAAACCCCAAACCACGAAAGAGACAATTGCCAAGGTTACTAAAAGGCCGGATACGGCGGTCTTTTTAAGACCCCTGCCCGGGCAAACAATTAAAAAGGTACAAGAAATTTTCACTACCACAATCGATCCTGCTAAAGATAAAATTAAAATCAATAAAGTCAAAGCAACAAAGAATGTGGTTGTAGTTGATGTGGCAACTGAGGAAGACAGGGATAAGATCTTAAAGCATGCTAAACTGAACATGGCAGTTAAATGTGAGCCACCAAAGAAGCGCAATCCGCTGGTGATCCTTTATGACGTACCTGTAGCATTAACAGAGTCAGACATCTACGAGACGCTTTATAATCAAAACTTTGATGATTTGGAATGGGAAAGTTTCAGAAATGACTTTAAATTGAGATTTAAAACAGGGCCCCGGGAGCGTGATGTCGTACATCACGTTGCCGAGGTCTCAGGAAAGATGTGGCGAAGAATCACCACTATGGGGAGAGTATATATAGGTTTTCACGCAATTAACGTGCGAGATTACCTAGTGGTTCCGAGATGCCACAACTGTGGCGACTTAGATCACATACATAAGCATTGTGAGAGGAGGCCGGCTTGCTCCAAGTGCGGGTCAGAAGATCATTCTAGGAAAAATTGCAGCAAAACTGGAATCTGCATACCTTGTACTAAAAGAGGCAAAAAGTCATGCAACACTACCGGTAGAAATTGCCCTACCTACAGGATGCTCGAGCAGAGACTCATAGCCAGAATTGATTATGGCTGAGTCCCCCAATGGGAACAGGAAGCCCAAAAGAAAGTCTCCCAGCAAGAGGTTGAGGGATGCTTTAAGGGCCAATAAATTCAAAGAATTTATACAGAAAATCACGAGGCCACAACACCTGGCAGTCACAGTGAAAGATGTCGCTATTCAGACAGATCCTTGTGATCAGAAAGAAGCACCCTCCCCTCCGAAACGGGGACAAAGGTCGCAAAAAGATCAAGTACGACCACTCGGGCATCCTGTGGTAGGGAGATTGTTTGAGACAGACGATCCTAATACTAAAAGTCATGAAGATCAAGTACAAGTTAACAAAATAAGCAGCACCAGTGTACCCACAAATATAGGTACACCAATAAGCCCATCCATAATACGAGGACCAGGAATAGATCCTGTCAGGATTTATCCCAATCTGGAGCATGCTTTACAGCTGTCTAGACTTGAAGAGCCGGCCACCCTCACAACAGCCCTGAGGCATGTGGTGCGTGTCGGCCATGAATACGGCAGAGACATTACCTTCCCAGTGATGGAGGCTGTAGACAGAATACAGCTCAAGACAATGAATCTCCCCACAGATTTTGGAGCCCTGCGAGACCTGGTTCAGAAAGTGTTTGAAAGGCGCAACGAAAAGTTTGACCTCAATGAATTATATAATCAATCTGTCATAACCAACGGAAGAATTGCTCACGACTGGCGCAGAAACTGGCCAGAGTCTCATATACATACATACTTCCCACGTGAGCCAGTTAAGAGTGGGACAGATAAACACACATAATAGTAAACTGGTCTTGCAGGAACTCCGGAAAGTGGTGGAGGAGAAGAGTCTAGATGTAGTCTGCATACAGGAGCCATACTCCCAGGCTGGACGGATCCCGTTCACCGCAGCCACCTGGCAACAAATATATAATCCAGGAGAACCAAGAGCCGCAGTCATAATTACAAACAAAGCATTGAGAGCCACTGTGTTAGCGCAATTCCTGGATGACCACTGCAACGTCGTGGAGCTCCACTCACCAACAGGAATACTATACCTGGTCAATATGTACTTCCAGTACGGAAGACCAATAGATGAATTCTTGGACAAGCTCGTGCAAATAGCCACGGCGTTGCGGGGACACAAAATCCTTGTGACTGCGGACATCAATGCTAAATCCCCCCTGTGGTTCAGTGGTACACAAGACGATCGAGGAGAACAAGCTGTCGACACCATCATGTCACTACAACTCATGGTCGCCAACAAACAGGGAAACCCTCCCACCTACACTGGGGGGGGTGGACACGGTACAAACATTGACGTTACTCTAGTAACGCCAAACCTCGCAACAAAAATATCTAATTGGACAGTTTGGGACCGGATTACCACAAGTGACCATAACCTCATAACATTCATCATTGGAGACAGCGAGTGCCACTGGGACATAGGGTGGGAAACACAACTTAACTACAACAAAACCGATTGGGACCGGCTGGCTAGGGAGTGTGACATCCCTGCATTGCTGGAGGGTGATGTCGACATAGAAGAATACGCCCGAGATCTCACTAGTGCAATAACTAAGGCAGTCAAGGCAGCTGTACCAACCAGGAGGAGGGCCATCGCGGCCTCCCCTTCACCATGGTCAGCCGAACTGGGGCAAATGCGCCAAGCAGTACGGAGGGCGAGGAGGTATTACCAGCGGTGTGCCGTCTGGCAAGAAAAGCAGCGATGGCTACAAATATACCGAGAAGCCAAAGAACAGTTTCAACAAGAACTCAAGGCTGTAAGAATGAGGAGCTGGGAAAAATATGTGCAAAGCCAATTGGCTACAGACCCTTGGGGACTACCCTATAAAATAGTAAGGGAAAAAATTAAATCACCTATGGTGTTATCTACCGTCAGGAGTGGGGACCGGATGACGGGGACCTGGCAGGAAACTGCAAGGGTCCTACTCCGTGCCCTACTACCTGACGATAGAGAGGAAGATGATACAGAAGAACAACTTAGAATAAGAAGAGAGAACCAACGGGTCTACGAAAACAATCGTGTTGTCTACCCCTTCTCTGAAGAAGAGGTAAACTCCCAAATAAAAGCGCTCAAAAGAGGCAAAGCTCCTGGTCCAGACGGTATAACCGCGGAGGTGATACAGTACCTCGCCCCCCAGCTGGTGGCACCTCTCACTCAGCTGTACAACGAGTGTTTACGGCTTCGGACCTTCCCCTCGATATGGAAGAAGGCTAACGTAGTGATAATTAAGAAAGGCCCGGACAAAGACCCCAAAGAAGCCAAGTCGTACAGACCCATATGTCTGCTGGACTTGTTGGGCAAGCTCTTTGAGAGGCTGCTGGCAGACAGGTTGGCTGCACACCGAGTCTTGTGCGGGATGAGTGACAGGCAGTTCGGTTTTCGGGCGGGGCGGTCGGCGTCTGACGCAATCGCCCTGGCCGCGGATGTCTGTGGCTCTGCCCCGCACAAGTATGTAGTCGGCATCATGGTGGACATCAGTGGCGCCTTCGACAACCTGTGGTGGCCTTCGCTCTTCTCCTGCTTGCGGGAGAAAGAATGCCCAGGGCCGCTATATGGTTGTCTGAGGAGCTATTGTGAAGACAGGGAGGTCTGGCTATCGGCCCCTAGCGGCAAAGTCAGTAAGAAAATCACCAAGGGGTGTCCTCAGGGATCGGTCCTGGGGCCACTCTTTTGGGATATAAACATGGAGCCACTCTTGGAAGAACTAAAGAGCAGTGAAGATGTGCTAGAGGTCATAGCCTACGCTGATGACCTCCTCCTGCTGGTCGGCGGCCGCAGCCGCGAAGATCTGGAACCAAAAATAGAAAGAGCCATTACAATACTAACCACATGGTGTCACAAAACCAAAATGACTATCGCACCCAATAAATCAACTTACCTGCTGCTCAAAGGCCAACTCACTAGAAATCCTACCGTTAGAATAAATGGTCTACCAGTTATCAGGCGCCGCGAAGCCCGATATCTTGGTGTCATCGTCGACGAGAGGTGGAACTATACATCACATATAGACACAGCAACACAGAGATCACTCACAATACTAAACAACCTAATAGGTATAGGACACAAAAGATTCCACCTCCCACCTGACCTCATAAAATTATACCACAATAGCATTCTTACATCCATAGTAGGCTACGGGTCAGCGGTCTGGGCACACAGGCTCACGAGGGTCATGCCTGCCGTGGCCATAAGGAGAGTGCAGCGAAATATGCTCCTACGCTCAGTGGGCGCATACAGAACAACCCCAGGAGGGGCACTTTTAGTACTAATGGGGTTATGTCCACTGGACATAAAAATAAGAGAACAGGCCACCTGGTACTGGATAAAGAAAAATCGAAGGGAAAAGATTGAGGAAATCATGGGGATATATATAGGGGACAAACCAAGTATCAAAAGAAGGGGCATGGAATTATGGCAAAATCTCTGGGACAGCGACGAAACTGGCCGCAGAACACATGAACTGCTTCCGAACATAAAGGAAAGGCTAGAACTCGCTTATATCAAACCAACTAGGGGATTGCTGCACTTCCTTACCGGGCACGGACCCTATCCGACATATCTTTGTCGGTTTGGGAAAAGGGCAACACCAGCGTGCGACTGTGGAGCAGAGCTAGGCACTCCAGACCATGTGGTGTACGAGTGTCCCCTCTTCGACGATGTTGCACAACAATTTAGGGTACAATTGCCTAACAACGACACGTACCACTTGCTCAGGCACGAAACCACATTCAATATCCTGAACCACCTAACAAACAAAATATCGAGCAAAGTCCTCACAGAATATCTCGATAACAATCGATAAATGAATTAAACCGGACTTGTCAGGTACGCCCCCCTGTTCCGCCGGAACGTGGACTTGGCCAGCCGCCTCACGGCTGGAATCCGCCAGGTTTTTGGAATAGGTTGGGGGGTAGTACATCACCACGGACTTGACACGCACCGACTATGACACTAGATATAAGATTAGTTATAAGATCAATCTAGGATATTAGAAATAGTATAGAACTGCAGCGAAACCATCAATGGCCCGCCCAGTGCCAGGGGCACTCCCACTGGGATTAGCTCAGTGGGAATGGCCAAATAAGTAGGTTTGTATCTATTCTGGCACGCATGTAACGCTGCAGGTAGTGTAGTCATAACAACAACAATTAACATAAGTATGATAGATTAACCCCCATAGTGGTGATGGAATGTAGGAAGAAAAACCTGTAGTGTTAATATATTAAGTAGCTGCAGATACAAATTAGTAATAACTTAGGACCTACTAATGTATTTAGGTAGTAGGTTATATTGTAACATGATATTGATGAAATAAAGATTTTTTTTTTTTTTTTTTTTTAAAAAAAAAAAAAAAAAAAATAAAAAAAAAAAAAAAAAACAGAGTCCCGACCAGAGATGGAAGGGACGCTTTTATTAGATCAAA
>NW_025729248.1:22500-27500 GCF_021461385.2 Schistocerca piceifrons
CACCCACAAAGCCTGCAGCCTCTGTCGACCATAGCACCCATTCTCCAGTGGCTCTGCCGCACGAAGCCGTGGACCGGCAATGACTCCACCCGCACCCGTTCGTGGACCACCCCAACCGCCAAACTCGCACCTCCAGCGGATGAACGGCGGACGTTTCCCGCACTCGTAAAGTGCAATCCACCCCTATAACTTGCGTTTCATGAAGAGTTATTTCCAATATGCGACATTCCCGCTGTCCGTATACATGAGCCGCGACCTGTACCACTTACGAGCGAGAGACGCGATCGCGTTGCTCACTGTACGGCGTCCGATACCGAGCCATCAGCATGTCGGTCCCCATGCGCGTTGCACTCGCACTCGCACTCGCAGTCGCAAAAACGTGGGGCAAATATATTACGCGGAAGAGTTATAACAGACCGAGCCCCACTGCATGGGGGGAGTCTTTGTCACTAATGTACACAGATGGAACATTTTGGACTGGAACCAGATTACCCGTACACACGGCGCTGATTAGTAATCAATGCAGAGCCATCAAATTACAGAATATATATACAACTGTCCGTATACATGCTGAAAGAGTGTGCCCACAATGGGAACCACACGTCAGCCAGACACTCTCATCACGCACCACTCTCTGCTTCTAACGGGCGCACATACAATATGTAAGCACCAGCATGGAACAACATCCAGTGCATCCTCTCCGCCACATTACACAATCCACACTATCACAACCAGACCAGGAGGTCCATGCGGAAAATAGAATATCCCCCCCTTTCGACATCCACCATTGCGCAGATAAGGCACCAATACCCACACATGTCCTATACAACGGTGCACCCAACATCACAATAGTACCTCCTGTCACAGCGCACAAACAATGACATGAGTCAAAGACACAGGTCTGACACAAGCATAGAATTGGAGCGCCGCCTCTAATAAGCCAAAGGTGCATCCTGACGTGACAAATCTGATCATGTCACAAGCATTCACTTACTATAATCACTATCAACGAACCTGCTCCCCCCCCTTACACCTTTCCTTACAACAACGTGTAACCTAACCTAACCTAACCTAACCTATGTTGTGCCTTAACCTAACCTATGTTGTGCCTTAACCTAACCTATGTTGTGCCTTAACCTAACCTATGTTGTGCCTTAACCTAACCTATGTTGTGCCTTAACCTAACCTATGTTGTGCCTTAACCTAACCTATGTTGTGCCTTAACCTAACCTATGTTGTACCTTAACCTAACCCATGTTGTACCTTAACCTAACCCATGTTGTACCTTAACCTAACCCATGTTGTACCTTAACCTAACCCATGTTGTACCTTAACCTAACCCATGTTGTACCTTAACCTAACCCACGTTGTGCCTTAACCTAACCCACGTTGTGCCTTAACCTAACCCACGTTGTGCCTTAACCTAACCCACGTTGTGCCTTAACCTAACCCACGTTGTACCTTAACCTAACCCACGTTGTCCCCTAACCTAACCCACGTTGTCCCCTAACGTAACCCACGTTGTCCCCTAACGTAACCCACGTTGTCCCCTAACGTAACCCACGTTGTCGCCTAAACCTGCTCTGTAATTGTTATACGACTCGTTCAATTAGTGTAGTGTTGCCCACCCGCAACCCTCGCAATATAGTTCGCTACTCGCACTGCCCGCTCCCCTGTGTATCGCTTCATGTTAAACACCTTGCAAGTCTTGCTCACTTTCCACATGCTCCTGCTGTACACTGTAATGTGGATGGCAGCAGGACGTACATGCCGCCCCTCCCCACGTCCCCACCTTGCCCCCTGCCTTCGCAAGCTGGTTGGTGAGAACTTTGCATGTTCAATGCCCTTCGCATGCGACGTACTCAGGCTACGTTGTGGTGCGGCCTGTGTCAACTGTCCGCTAATGTCGTACGCGTAAACCACAATCTGTACTGCACATTCGTCCTTATGTACTGAATGATACATCGTGGCACATGTGTGACCGTACAACGACTGCGCCCAAAAACGGCGGACCATACAGTGCAAATATTGTGCACGCAGCTACGTGTCGTCTCCCTATGAGAGCTGGATTGCAGTGTGGTACGCCATAGAGACGTGTGGGAGGAACGGACGCCGTGGATGGCGATCAGCATGAGCTGTCTGTTGATGTATTCGGACCTAGTCGTCTCTCCTCACACACCGTGATGGCATGGTGCACCGCGTTCCATATCTGCGACATGCTACAGAGGCCGGTTGACAGTCGTTCGAGCAATGGACATCGCATACGTACGGGGGCCACCTTCCACGTATTGTCTAGGCGTGCACATTTTGTTGCGTGTATGTGGGCAGACGTAGTGTGGCGTGACACCTGACACAGGCATGCAATAATCGTTGAAGTTGCAAATGGCGATGGACGCCTGCGTTTTCTGGTGAAGTTACGCAAATGAACAAATGGTAACCTGTTGTGGTGCGGTTGTTCTCGCTAGGGGTGAATCGGTGATGGCGACGATAGGTTGAGGTACTAACCGGTTGTTCCAGCGATACCCACCATGCCGACGAAACTGAACGGCATCTGGGTGTGAAGCGATACGCGGCGGTGGCTGGGTGGGACCGTCCCCGGCCGGTGAGGGGGCGCCTCCCGGCGTGCTGGCCGCGCGGTGCGTGGGCGCACGCGCTACAGCCGGCTGGTGGGGGCGGCCAGTGGCAGGCGCGCCGGCCGACGGACGCGGCAGGCGTCGCAGCTGCGCGCCGGCGCACCCTGCGCGCGGCGCCGTGCGGCCAAAGTAGGTCCTCGCGGGCCCGGTGCGAAGCGCGGTGGACATCTTCAGTGTGCTGGTCCGATTGAGGACTGTGTGCGTTGAGGATGCGCCGCCGCCCGGCGCTCGGCGCCGCGACGCCGTCTGCTGCTCGGTCGCCCCAGCGGTTCTCGCTGGTGGTTTGTATCGCAGCTGTGCGGATGTGTTGGCGCGTGCGCTGTGCTGGGAGAGTTCGCTTCGGCACCCAAGTGGGGCTTTTGTCCTTCTGTGGCGCTGGCGTTGGAGCTGCCGGTCACCGTAGGTGGCGCGTGTTGTCTCCCGCCGGCAATGCCACGACAGCACGCTCCCGGGCCTCTGTCGGCAGCGGCAAGCTCAGTTGGGAGCACGGGTGGTCGCACCGAAAGCGTCTACTCGCCTAACTCCGGGCGATTGCGCCTCTCTCGAACCCGACCAAGTACTTGGGACGGCGCTGCGCGCCGCCGGGACCTGAGAGGGTTTCGAGGTGTATTGTGCAGGGGAGCTCAGCCTCCTCCTGTTTGCAGAATGATTGAGCGGACGCTTGCGTGTTCGCGCGGGCCCCCGGGACACACTCCCGGGCGGCCGGCTGCTCAGCTCTAGTTGACGCAGCTCCCTGGTTGATCCTGCCAGTAGTCATATGCTTGTCTCAAAGATTAAGCCATGCATGTCTCAGTACAAGCCGCATTAAGGTGAAACCGCGAATGGCTCATTAAATCAGTTATGGTTCCTTAGATCGTACCCACGTTACTTGGATAACTGTGGTAATTCTAGAGCTAATACATGCAAACAGAGTCCCGACCAGAGATGGAAGGGACGCTTTTATTAGATCAAAACCAATCGGTCGGCTCGTCCGGTCCGTTTGCCTTGGTGACTCTGAATAACTTTGGGCTGATCGCACGGTCCTCGTACCGGCGACGCATCTTTCAAATGTCTGCCTTATCAACTGTCGATGGTAGGTTCTGCGCCTACCATGGTTGTAACGGGTAACGGGGAATCAGGGTTCGATTCCGGAGAGGGAGCCTGAGAAACGGCTACCACATCCAAGGAAGGCAGCAGGCGCGCAAATTACCCACTCCCGGCACGGGGAGGTAGTGACGAAAAATAACGATACGGGACTCATCCGAGGCCCCGTAATCGGAATGAGTACACTTTAAATCCTTTAACGAGTATCTATTGGAGGGCAAGTCTGGTGCCAGCAGCCGCGGTAATTCCAGCTCCAATAGCGTATATTAAAGTTGTTGCGGTTAAAAAGCTCGTAGTTGGATTTGTGTCCCACGCTGTTGGTTCACCGCCCGTCGGTGTTTAACTGGCATGTATCGTGGGACGTCCTGCCGGTGGGGCGAGCCGAAGGCGTGCGACCGCCTCGTGCGTGCTCGTGCGTCCCGAGGCGGACCCCGTTGAAATCCTACCAGGGTGCTCTTTATTGAGTGTCTCGGTGGGCCGGCACGTTTACTTTGAACAAATTAGAGTGCTTAAAGCAGGCAAGCCCGCCTGAATACTGTGTGCATGGAATAATGGAATAGGACCTCGGTTCTATTTTGTTGGTTTTCGGAACCCGAGGTAATGATTAATAGGGACAGGCGGGGGCATTCGTATTGCGACGTTAGAGGTGAAATTCTTGGATCGTCGCAAGACGAACAGAAGCGAAAGCATTTGCCAAGTATGTTTTCATTAATCAAGAACGAAAGTTAGAGGTTCGAAGGCGATCAGATACCGCCCTAGTTCTAACCATAAACGATGCCAGCCAGCGATCCGCCGCAGTTCCTCCGATGACTCGGCGGGCAGCCTCCGGGAAACCAAAGCTTTTGGGTTCCGGGGGAAGTATGGTTGCAAAGCTGAAACTTAAAGGAATTGACGGAAGGGCACCACCAGGAGTGGAGCCTGCGGCTTAATTTGACTCAACACGGGAAACCTCACCAGGCCCGGACACCGGAAGGATTGACAGATTGATAGCTCTTTCTTGATTCGGTGGGTGGTGGTGCATGGCCGTTCTTAGTTGGTGGAGCGATTTGTCTGGTTAATTCCGATAACGAACGAGACTCTAGCCTGCTAACTAGTCGCGTGACATCCTTCGTGCTGTCAGCGATTACTTTTCTTCTTAGAGGGACAGGCGGCTTCTAGCCGCACGAGATTGAGCAATAACAGGTCTGTGATGCCCTTAGATGTTCTGGGCCGCACGCGCGCTACACTGAAGGAATCAGCGTGTCTTCCTAGGCCGAAAGGTCGGGGTAACCCGCTGAACCTCCT
>NW_025729248.1:35000-37500 GCF_021461385.2 Schistocerca piceifrons
CCTTAACCTAACCCACGTTGTACCTTAACCTAACCCACGTTGTCCCCTAACCTAACCCACGTTGTCCCCTAACGTAACCCACGTTGTCCCCTAACGTAACCCACGTTGTCCCCTAACGTAACCCACGTTGTCGCCTAAACCTGCTCTGTAATTGTTATACGACTCGTTCAATTAGTGTAGTGTTGCCCACCCGCAACCCTCGCAATATAGTTCGCTACTCGCACTGCCCGCTCCCCTGTGTATCGCTTCATGTTAAACACCTTGCAAGTCTTGCTCACTTTCCACATGCTCCTGCTGTACACTGTAATGTGGATGGCAGCAGGACGTACATGCCGCCCCTCCCCACGTCCCCACCTTGCCCCCTGCCTTCGCAAGCTGGTTGGTGAGAACTTTGCATGTTCAATGCCCTTCGCATGCGACGTACTCAGGCTACGTTGTGGTGCGGCCTGTGTCAACTGTCCGCTAATGTCGTACGCGTAAACCACAATCTGTACTGCACATTCGTCCTTATGTACTGAATGATACATCGTGGCACATGTGTGACCGTACAACGACTGCGCCCAAAAACGGCGGACCATACAGTGCAAATATTGTGCACGCAGCTACGTGTCGTCTCCCTATGAGAGCTGGATTGCAGTGTGGTACGCCATAGAGACGTGTGGGAGGAACGGACGCCGTGGATGGCGATCAGCATGAGCTGTCTGTTGATGTATTCGGACCTAGTCGTCTCTCCTCACACACCGTGATGGCATGGTGCACCGCGTTCCATATCTGCGACATGCTACAGAGGCCGGTTGACAGTCGTTCGAGCAATGGACATCGCATACGTACGGGGGCCACCTTCCACGTATTGTCTAGGCGTGCACATTTTGTTGCGTGTATGTGGGCAGACGTAGTGTGGCGTGACACCTGACACAGGCATGCAATAATCGTTGAAGTTGCAAATGGCGATGGACGCCTGCGTTTTCTGGTGAAGTTACGCAAATGAACAAATGGTAACCTGTTGTGGTGCGGTTGTTCTCGCTAGGGGTGAATCGGTGATGGCGACGATAGGTTGAGGTACTAACCGGTTGTTCCAGCGATACCCACCATGCCGACGAAACTGAACGGCATCTGGGTGTGAAGCGATACGCGGCGGTGGCTGGGTGGGACCGTCCCCGGCCGGTGAGGGGGCGCCTCCCGGCGTGCTGGCCGCGCGGTGCGTGGGCGCACGCGCTACAGCCGGCTGGTGGGGGCGGCCAGTGGCAGGCGCGCCGGCCGACGGACGCGGCAGGCGTCGCAGCTGCGCGCCGGCGCACCCTGCGCGCGGCGCCGTGCGGCCAAAGTAGGTCCTCGCGGGCCCGGTGCGAAGCGCGGTGGACATCTTCAGTGTGCTGGTCCGATTGAGGACTGTGTGCGTTGAGGATGCGCCGCCGCCCGGCGCTCGGCGCCGCGACGCCGTCTGCTGCTCGGTCGCCCCAGCGGTTCTCGCTGGTGGTTTGTATCGCAGCTGTGCGGATGTGTTGGCGCGTGCGCTGTGCTGGGAGAGTTCGCTTCGGCACCCAAGTGGGGCTTTTGTCCTTCTGTGGCGCTGGCGTTGGAGCTGCCGGTCACCGTAGGTGGCGCGTGTTGTCTCCCGCCGGCAATGCCACGACAGCACGCTCCCGGGCCTCTGTCGGCAGCGGCAAGCTCAGTTGGGAGCACGGGTGGTCGCACCGAAAGCGTCTACTCGCCTAACTCCGGGCGATTGCGCCTCTCTCGAACCCGACCAAGTACTTGGGACGGCGCTGCGCGCCGCCGGGACCTGAGAGGGTTTCGAGGTGTATTGTGCAGGGGAGCTCAGCCTCCTCCTGTTTGCAGAATGATTGAGCGGACGCTTGCGTGTTCGCGCGGGCCCCCGGGACACACTCCCGGGCGGCCGGCTGCTCAGCTCTAGTTGACGCAGCTCCCTGGTTGATCCTGCCAGTAGTCATATGCTTGTCTCAAAGATTAAGCCATGCATGTCTCAGTACAAGCCGCATTAAGGTGAAACCGCGAATGGCTCATTAAATCAGTTATGGTTCCTTAGATCGTACCCACGTTACTTGGATAACTGTGGTAATTCTAGAGCTAATACATGCAAACAGAGTCCCGACCAGAGATGGAAGGGACGCTTTTATTAGATCAAAACCAATCGGTCGGCTCGTCCGGTCCGTTTGCCTTGGTGACTCTGAATAACTTTGGGCTGATCGCACGGTCCTCGTACCGGCGACGCATCTTTCAAATGTCTGCCTTATCAACTGTCGATGGTAGGTTCTGCGCCTACCATGGTTGTAACGGGTAACGGGGAATCAGGGTTCGATTCCGGAGAGGGAGCCTGAGAAACGGCTACCACATCCAAGGAAGGCAGCAGGCGCGCAAATTACCCACTCCCGGCACGGGGAGGTAGTGACGAAAAATAACGATACGGGACTCATCCGAGGCCCCGTAATCGGAATGAGTACACTTTAAATCCTTTAACGAGTATCTATTGGAGGGCAAG
>NW_025729248.1:45000-47500 GCF_021461385.2 Schistocerca piceifrons
ACTCGCACTCGCAGTCGCAAAAACGTGGGGCAAATATATTACGCGGAAGAGTTATAACAGACCGAGCCCCACTGCATGGGGGGAGTCTTTGTCACTAATGTACACAGATGGAACATTTTGGACTGGAACCAGATTACCCGTACACACGGCGCTGATTAGTAATCAATGCAGAGCCATCAAATTACAGAATATATATACAACTGTCCGTATACATGCTGAAAGAGTGTGCCCACAATGGGAACCACACGTCAGCCAGACACTCTCATCACGCACCACTCTCTGCTTCTAACGGGCGCACATACAATATGTAAGCACCAGCATGGAACAACATCCAGTGCATCCTCTCCGCCACATTACACAATCCACACTATCACAACCAGACCAGGAGGTCCATGCGGAAAATAGAATATCCCCCCCTTTCGACATCCACCATTGCGCAGATAAGGCACCAATACCCACACATGTCCTATACAACGGTGCACCCAACATCACAATAGTACCTCCTGTCACAGCGCACAAACAATGACATGAGTCAAAGACACAGGTCTGACACAAGCATAGAATTGGAGCGCCGCCTCTAATAAGCCAAAGGTGCATCCTGACGTGACAAATCTGATCATGTCACAAGCATTCACTTACTATAATCACTATCAACGAACCTGCTCCCCCCCCTTACACCTTTCCTTACAACAACGTGTAACCTAACCTATGTTGTGCCTTAACCTAACCTATGTTGTGCCTTAACCTAACCTATGTTGTGCCTTAACCTAACCTATGTTGTGCCTTAACCTAACCTATGTTGTGCCTTAACCTAACCTATGTTGTACCTTAACCTAACCCATGTTGTACCTTAACCTAACCCATGTTGTACCTTAACCTAACCCATGTTGTACCTTAACCTAACCCATGTTGTACCTTAACCTAACCCATGTTGTACCTTAACCTAACCCACGTTGTGCCTTAACCTAACCCACGTTGTGCCTTAACCTAACCCACGTTGTGCCTTAACCTAACCCACGTTGTGCCTTAACCTAACCCACGTTGTACCTTAACCTAACCCACGTTGTCCCCTAACCTAACCCACGTTGTCCCCTAACGTAACCCACGTTGTCCCCTAACGTAACCCACGTTGTCCCCTAACGTAACCCACGTTGTCGCCTAAACCTGCTCTGTAATTGTTATACGACTCGTTCAATTAGTGTAGTGTTGCCCACCCGCAACCCTCGCAATATAGTTCGCTACTCGCACTGCCCGCTCCCCTGTGTATCGCTTCATGTTAAACACCTTGCAAGTCTTGCTCACTTTCCACATGCTCCTGCTGTACACTGTAATGTGGATGGCAGCAGGACGTACATGCCGCCCCTCCCCACGTCCCCACCTTGCCCCCTGCCTTCGCAAGCTGGTTGGTGAGAACTTTGCATGTTCAATGCCCTTCGCATGCGACGTACTCAGGCTACGTTGTGGTGCGGCCTGTGTCAACTGTCCGCTAATGTCGTACGCGTAAACCACAATCTGTACTGCACATTCGTCCTTATGTACTGAATGATACATCGTGGCACATGTGTGACCGTACAACGACTGCGCCCAAAAACGGCGGACCATACAGTGCAAATATTGTGCACGCAGCTACGTGTCGTCTCCCTATGAGAGCTGGATTGCAGTGTGGTACGCCATAGAGACGTGTGGGAGGAACGGACGCCGTGGATGGCGATCAGCATGAGCTGTCTGTTGATGTATTCGGACCTAGTCGTCTCTCCTCACACACCGTGATGGCATGGTGCACCGCGTTCCATATCTGCGACATGCTACAGAGGCCGGTTGACAGTCGTTCGAGCAATGGACATCGCATACGTACGGGGGCCACCTTCCACGTATTGTCTAGGCGTGCACATTTTGTTGCGTGTATGTGGGCAGACGTAGTGTGGCGTGACACCTGACACAGGCATGCAATAATCGTTGAAGTTGCAAATGGCGATGGACGCCTGCGTTTTCTGGTGAAGTTACGCAAATGAACAAATGGTAACCTGTTGTGGTGCGGTTGTTCTCGCTAGGGGTGAATCGGTGATGGCGACGATAGGTTGAGGTACTAACCGGTTGTTCCAGCGATACCCACCATGCCGACGAAACTGAACGGCATCTGGGTGTGAAGCGATACGCGGCGGTGGCTGGGTGGGACCGTCCCCGGCCGGTGAGGGGGCGCCTCCCGGCGTGCTGGCCGCGCGGTGCGTGGGCGCACGCGCTACAGCCGGCTGGTGGGGGCGGCCAGTGGCAGGCGCGCCGGCCGACGGACGCGGCAGGCGTCGCAGCTGCGCGCCGGCGCACCCTGCGCGCGGCGCCGTGCGGCCAAAGTAGGTCCTCGCGGGCCCGGTGCGAAGCGCGGTGGACATCTTCAGTGTGCTGGTCCGATTGAGGACTGTGTGCGTTGAGGATGCGCCGCCGCCCGGCGCTCGGCGCCGCGACGCCGTCTGCTGCTCGGTCGCCCCAGCGGTTCTCGCTGGTG
>NW_025729248.1:57500-60000 GCF_021461385.2 Schistocerca piceifrons
GCATGTTCAATGCCCTTCGCATGCGACGTACTCAGGCTACGTTGTGGTGCGGCCTGTGTCAACTGTCCGCTAATGTCGTACGCGTAAACCACAATCTGTACTGCACATTCGTCCTTATGTACTGAATGATACATCGTGGCACATGTGTGACCGTACAACGACTGCGCCCAAAAACGGCGGACCATACAGTGCAAATATTGTGCACGCAGCTACGTGTCGTCTCCCTATGAGAGCTGGATTGCAGTGTGGTACGCCATAGAGACGTGTGGGAGGAACGGACGCCGTGGATGGCGATCAGCATGAGCTGTCTGTTGATGTATTCGGACCTAGTCGTCTCTCCTCACACACCGTGATGGCATGGTGCACCGCGTTCCATATCTGCGACATGCTACAGAGGCCGGTTGACAGTCGTTCGAGCAATGGACATCGCATACGTACGGGGGCCACCTTCCACGTATTGTCTAGGCGTGCACATTTTGTTGCGTGTATGTGGGCAGACGTAGTGTGGCGTGACACCTGACACAGGCATGCAATAATCGTTGAAGTTGCAAATGGCGATGGACGCCTGCGTTTTCTGGTGAAGTTACGCAAATGAACAAATGGTAACCTGTTGTGGTGCGGTTGTTCTCGCTAGGGGTGAATCGGTGATGGCGACGATAGGTTGAGGTACTAACCGGTTGTTCCAGCGATACCCACCATGCCGACGAAACTGAACGGCATCTGGGTGTGAAGCGATACGCGGCGGTGGCTGGGTGGGACCGTCCCCGGCCGGTGAGGGGGCGCCTCCCGGCGTGCTGGCCGCGCGGTGCGTGGGCGCACGCGCTACAGCCGGCTGGTGGGGGCGGCCAGTGGCAGGCGCGCCGGCCGACGGACGCGGCAGGCGTCGCAGCTGCGCGCCGGCGCACCCTGCGCGCGGCGCCGTGCGGCCAAAGTAGGTCCTCGCGGGCCCGGTGCGAAGCGCGGTGGACATCTTCAGTGTGCTGGTCCGATTGAGGACTGTGTGCGTTGAGGATGCGCCGCCGCCCGGCGCTCGGCGCCGCGACGCCGTCTGCTGCTCGGTCGCCCCAGCGGTTCTCGCTGGTGGTTTGTATCGCAGCTGTGCGGATGTGTTGGCGCGTGCGCTGTGCTGGGAGAGTTCGCTTCGGCACCCAAGTGGGGCTTTTGTCCTTCTGTGGCGCTGGCGTTGGAGCTGCCGGTCACCGTAGGTGGCGCGTGTTGTCTCCCGCCGGCAATGCCACGACAGCACGCTCCCGGGCCTCTGTCGGCAGCGGCAAGCTCAGTTGGGAGCACGGGTGGTCGCACCGAAAGCGTCTACTCGCCTAACTCCGGGCGATTGCGCCTCTCTCGAACCCGACCAAGTACTTGGGACGGCGCTGCGCGCCGCCGGGACCTGAGAGGGTTTCGAGGTGTATTGTGCAGGGGAGCTCAGCCTCCTCCTGTTTGCAGAATGATTGAGCGGACGCTTGCGTGTTCGCGCGGGCCCCCGGGACACACTCCCGGGCGGCCGGCTGCTCAGCTCTAGTTGACGCAGCTCCCTGGTTGATCCTGCCAGTAGTCATATGCTTGTCTCAAAGATTAAGCCATGCATGTCTCAGTACAAGCCGCATTAAGGTGAAACCGCGAATGGCTCATTAAATCAGTTATGGTTCCTTAGATCGTACCCACGTTACTTGGATAACTGTGGTAATTCTAGAGCTAATACATGCAAACAGAGTCCCGACCAGAGATGGAAGGGACGCTTTTATTAGATCAAAACCAATCGGTCGGCTCGTCCGGTCCGTTTGCCTTGGTGACTCTGAATAACTTTGGGCTGATCGCACGGTCCTCGTACCGGCGACGCATCTTTCAAATGTCTGCCTTATCAACTGTCGATGGTAGGTTCTGCGCCTACCATGGTTGTAACGGGTAACGGGGAATCAGGGTTCGATTCCGGAGAGGGAGCCTGAGAAACGGCTACCACATCCAAGGAAGGCAGCAGGCGCGCAAATTACCCACTCCCAGCACGGGGAGGTAGTGACGAAAAATAACGATACGGGACTCATCCGAGGCCCCGTAATCGGAATGAGTACACTTTAAATCCTTTAACGAGTATCTATTGGAGGGCAAGTCTGGTGCCAGCAGCCGCGGTAATTCCAGCTCCAATAGCGTATATTAAAGTTGTTGCGGTTAAAAAGCTCGTAGTTGGATTTGTGTCCCACGCTGTTGGTTCACCGCCCGTCGGTGTTTAACTGGCATGTATCGTGGGACGTCCTGCCGGTGGGGCGAGCCGAAGGCGTGCGACCGCCTCGTGCGTGCTCGTGCGTCCCGAGGCGGACCCCGTTGAAATCCTACCAGGGTGCTCTTTATTGAGTGTCTCGGTGGGCCGGCACGTTTACTTTGAACAAATTAGAGTGCTTAAAGCAGGCAAGCCCGCCTGAATACTGTGTGCATGGAATAATGGAATAGGACCTCGGTTCTATTTTGTTGGTTTTCGGAACCCGAGGTAATGATTAATAGGGAC
>NW_025729248.1:67500-70000 GCF_021461385.2 Schistocerca piceifrons
CGGAAAATAGAATATCCCCCCCTTTCGACATCCACCATTGCGCAGATAAGGCACCAATACCCACACATGTCCTATACAACGGTGCACCCAACATCACAATAGTACCTCCTGTCACAGCGCACAAACAATGACATGAGTCAAAGACACAGGTCTGACACAAGCATAGAATTGGAGCGCCGCCTCTAATAAGCCAAAGGTGCATCCTGACGTGACAAATCTGATCATGTCACAAGCATTCACTTACTATAATCACTATCAACGAACCTGCTCCCCCCCCTTACACCTTTCCTTACAACAACGTGTAACCTAACCTAACCTAACCTAACCTATGTTGTGCCTTAACCTAACCTATGTTGTGCCTTAACCTAACCTATGTTGTGCCTTAACCTAACCTATGTTGTGCCTTAACCTAACCTATGTTGTGCCTTAACCTAACCTATGTTGTGCCTTAACCTAACCTATGTTGTACCTTAACCTAACCCATGTTGTACCTTAACCTAACCCATGTTGTACCTTAACCTAACCCATGTTGTACCTTAACCTAACCCATGTTGTACCTTAACCTAACCCATGTTGTACCTTAACCTAACCCACGTTGTGCCTTAACCTAACCCACGTTGTGCCTTAACCTAACCCACGTTGTGCCTTAACCTAACCCACGTTGTGCCTTAACCTAACCCACGTTGTACCTTAACCTAACCCACGTTGTCCCCTAACCTAACCCACGTTGTCCCCTAACGTAACCCACGTTGTCCCCTAACGTAACCCACGTTGTCGCCTAAACCTGCTCTGTAATTGTTATACGACTCGTTCAATTAGTGTAGTGTTGCCCACCCGCAACCCTCGCAATATAGTTCGCTACTCGCACTGCCCGCTCCCCTGTGTATCGCTTCATGTTAAACACCTTGCAAGTCTTGCTCACTTTCCACATGCTCCTGCTGTACACTGTAATGTGGATGGCAGCAGGACGTACATGCCGCCCCTCCCCACGTCCCCACCTTGCCCCCTGCCTTCGCAAGCTGGTTGGTGAGAACTTTGCATGTTCAATGCCCTTCGCATGCGACGTACTCAGGCTACGTTGTGGTGCGGCCTGTGTCAACTGTCCGCTAATGTCGTACGCGTAAACCACAATCTGTACTGCACATTCGTCCTTATGTACTGAATGATACATCGTGGCACATGTGTGACCGTACAACGACTGCGCCCAAAAACGGCGGACCATACAGTGCAAATATTGTGCACGCAGCTACGTGTCGTCTCCCTATGAGAGCTGGATTGCAGTGTGGTACGCCATAGAGACGTGTGGGAGGAACGGACGCCGTGGATGGCGATCAGCATGAGCTGTCTGTTGATGTATTCGGACCTAGTCGTCTCTCCTCACACACCGTGATGGCATGGTGCACCGCGTTCCATATCTGCGACATGCTACAGAGGCCGGTTGACAGTCGTTCGAGCAATGGACATCGCATACGTACGGGGGCCACCTTCCACGTATTGTCTAGGCGTGCACATTTTGTTGCGTGTATGTGGGCAGACGTAGTGTGGCGTGACACCTGACACAGGCATGCAATAATCGTTGAAGTTGCAAATGGCGATGGACGCCTGCGTTTTCTGGTGAAGTTACGCAAATGAACAAATGGTAACCTGTTGTGGTGCGGTTGTTCTCGCTAGGGGTGAATCGGTGATGGCGACGATAGGTTGAGGTACTAACCGGTTGTTCCAGCGATACCCACCATGCCGACGAAACTGAACGGCATCTGGGTGTGAAGCGATACGCGGCGGTGGCTGGGTGGGACCGTCCCCGGCCGGTGAGGGGGCGCCTCCCGGCGTGCTGGCCGCGCGGTGCGTGGGCGCACGCGCTACAGCCGGCTGGTGGGGGCGGCCAGTGGCAGGCGCGCCGGCCGACGGACGCGGCAGGCGTCGCAGCTGCGCGCCGGCGCACCCTGCGCGCGGCGCCGTGCGGCCAAAGTAGGTCCTCGCGGGCCCGGTGCGAAGCGCGGTGGACATCTTCAGTGTGCTGGTCCGATTGAGGACTGTGTGCGTTGAGGATGCGCCGCCGCCCGGCGCTCGGCGCCGCGACGCCGTCTGCTGCTCGGTCGCCCCAGCGGTTCTCGCTGGTGGTTTGTATCGCAGCTGTGCGGATGTGTTGGCGCGTGCGCTGTGCTGGGAGAGTTCGCTTCGGCACCCAAGTGGGGCTTTTGTCCTTCTGTGGCGCTGGCGTTGGAGCTGCCGGTCACCGTAGGTGGCGCGTGTTGTCTCCCGCCGGCAATGCCACGACAGCACGCTCCCGGGCCTCTGTCGGCAGCGGCAAGCTCAGTTGGGAGCACGGGTGGTCGCACCGAAAGCGTCTACTCGCCTAACTCCGGGCGATTGCGCCTCTCTCGAACCCGACCAAGTACTTGGGACGGCGCTGCGCGCCGCCGGGACCTGAGAGGGTTTCGAGGTGTATTGTGCAGGGGAGCTCAGCCTCCTCCTGTTTGCAGAATGATTGAGCGGACGC